>NW_026869237.1:0-202376 GCF_020745735.1 Hemiscyllium ocellatum | reverse complement strand
GGGGGACATATATGTGAATCATTCGCATATCGTGAAAATAACAGAATGTCGATTCACTCAATTGTCCTTGGACATATCATTTTACTAAAAAATCTTTTGGACTGATTGATATTCCAGCAAGTTAGGGGCAAGCCTGTATCATGGCTACTACATTTCTTTCATCTAGACGTTAATAAAGAAGGATCTGACTAACAAGTGTTGGCACTATTTCGCACCTGTATCTGATAAGATTTTGATTAACAATGTTGAATCGGTTATTCATAATCTAAGCGGAGTTGATTTTTAAAAGTGATCACTGTCCATTACTTTGTGATGTATGTCCTCCTTGGAGGAAGAGGTTTTGTTAAGGACGTTGCAGCACCAGTTAGTTTTTAGGCAATATTATTAGAAGGCAAAATAATTTTAATAGGAAAACATTCTGATGCAATAAATAATGGGGCATCAGCACTTGTAATATTATGGCTGTGATAAATAATTGATTTAGAGAGGATTACAGGAAAAAAAGAGAATACAATAAAGAATGTTGCATAATAATAAAAAAAATCGTCACCAAGATTTTTGACTTCAGCATATTCGTGAGATTCTGCTGGCCGTCTACGTAATTCATGTTACCGGCAGAGCGCATTAATCTAAGTTTCCAAGTAGAGAGCATTTGTCTTCTTTTCGTGTGATACTGATAAACGTTCTGACTCTGCGTATGTCCAACTTCATCACACAACCCCAATTTTTGTTGCACAGCTTCTGACCATTCAACATAACCATGTGCTAAACTCTAAAGTGCGACAAACTCTGGATTGTTTGACTTGCAATTACAAAATATTTATTCCTTAATCAGATGTTACTATTTTTATTTTTTTATGAACTGAAATAAAATCTCTGCGTTCTTAACGTATAAATTATAATCATTTGCAGACAACAGGAAGCCTTTAAGAATTGGAGTCAAAGAGATTACAACTTTCTTTATTATTGCACTGCCTAGTAAGATGTTTTCTGCACTAAAAGGACAATCATCTCCGCTGTCACACATCGATGCACGAATTCTGCAAGGGCGTGTCCTTGGCCCCGAACTCTGCAGTTGCCTCACCAATGCCTTTCCCTCCACTTGTTATGTCTAAAGCGAAGAAGTTACAAACAATTACACCACGTTCAGCACATTTTGTAACTCCTTGTATAATGAAGACACTTGCGTCCCAAAACTTCATGATAGCATCTAGCTTGGCATGGTCATTGAAAAATAACATTCGCACTCACCAAAAATCAGACCATAATAATCTTAAGCAGTAAGAATCTACCAAACACCCATTGACCTACAATGCCATTAACATCCCTGAATGCACGATGAGCATCTTAGCGTTGCACGATGGAAACGCACACTTTCAGTCCAACTTGTCCATGCCGACGAAGTTCTGCATTTCATAGAATCCACATCGTGTGGAAACAGGCAACTCAATCCAACAATCTACATCCGATCCCCCTACGTTATCCCCTGCATTTCCAATGGCTAACGCACCTAACCTACACATCCCTGAACACCAGGGAAAATTTAGCATAGTCATACCACGTGAAATGTGCATTTTTGGACTTTTGTAGAAAGTTGGTGCATCGGGCAGAAACTGATGTAAAACACGGGAAAACGTGTAAACTCAACATAGGCAGTCTCAGTGAGGCTGTAATCTCACCTGACTCCCTTGTACTGTGAGACATCAGTGCAAACCACAGAATCATTGTGGCATCCAAAGAGATCAATACTTCACCTATTCATGCACCTGCCCACATGCCTTTTGAATATTACATCTGTACCGGTATTTATAAATTCCTGTGGCAGTTCATGACAAAACTAAATCACCTTCTGTGTGAAACAGTTGCCCATCAAGACTCTCTGAATCGGTGTTTTACTGATTCCGGGTGTTGTTTTTTGTGAGTGTTTTGTTTTGGGAAACTACAGTTCGATAATGTAAAGGAAAATAAATATCATCTCCCGACCAACCCCTCCACCGCTCCCAAAAAGACGTAATGAGTACCTGGTCGTGTTTATGAGATTAATTATCTGTCCATGTGATTGTGTTTGTCTTTTGAAAGGGCAAGTTATTTCACTTGAGAGAGTCTCCTGTAATGGTTCCCATGACATTGTACTGAACAAAAAGAAACCTGAGTTCTAAAATTCAACATTAATCTAGAAAATTCAATTAATCATTTGAAATCTATTTTCTTTCATCTTACAGTTAGTCTGGTGGCAATTGCATTCTTATCTCGGAGCAAGTGTGGCCTTTCAACAAGTTCCACTCGCTATCTCGTAGCCATGGCAGTGTCTGATCTACAGTTCATTATTTTTGATAGCATATTTATTGAGTTTGTTTCCTATTATTATCCACTGTCTTTTCTGGACATCACTCCTGTTTGTAGTGTTCTCCACGTCCTGAGGTACTTTACTGTTGATTGTTCTGTCTGGTTCACTGTTGCTTTTACATTTGATCGATTTGTAGCCATTTGTATTCATCAGATGAAATCTCAGTATTGCACAGCGAAAACAGCAATGAGAGTTCTAGCAACTATCTGCATTTTCTTCTCTTTAAAGTATATTCCCAATTATTTCATACATGAATCCGAATGGATCATTAATAACATTCCATGGTTTTGTTACATCAAAGACATTTTTTATGACAATGTACATTGGGTGAGTTTTGCATATATTGAAATATTTTTAACACCATGTCTCCCATTCATTTTTATTGTCTTCCTCAACGTTCTGACCGTCAGACACATCTTTGAGGCCGTTAAGGCACGTAAAGGACTGAGGGGTCAGAGAAAATCAGAAATTGACCCAGAGATAGACAGCAGAAAAAAAATCTGTGATTTTACTGTTTGCCATATCCGCCAATTTTATCCTTCTCTGGTTTGTGTATATTTATATATATTCGAAGTTTTTTATTACGCGGATGATTTCTATCTCTTTGAACAAGTTGCACTAATGCTGCGGAACCTAAGTTGCTGCACAAATGCACTTATTTATGTGGTGATACAGAAAAACTTTAGAGATCAGTTAAAGTATGCCGTGAAATATCCAGTTATAAAAACAATTCAATTGATTAATAAATACAAGTGACTGAGAGCCAACATGAGATGCAGCAGAAAATGGAACGAGGTGTCCACGTGAGGAATGAACGAAATGGAAAAAAAGGAGTAGCAACAGGATTTTGTTGTTTCTTCCAATGAGAAAGAAATGACTCCATCCAAGGAGCAACACGGAAGAGACTCGAGGAATAAAGTAAACTGCTGATAGCAATGAGCAGCAGAATATAGAAAGCTAACACCAAAGCCCAAACCAAAAGAGGAATGATTCGTGCCTCAGAGAAAAAAAAAGCTCCCAAGCAATCGCTGCACAGCAAGTGGAGTAGACACAAAAATAAACTATCTGGTGAATGTATCATCGTTCACTGCAGGGCAGAGTGGGAAACACTTTCTCCAAGAACTCTCGGATCCACACAGCTGGACAAATTAGAAAAACATAAGCATCTTCCAATTAAAGAAAAATAAATGGCATACTGTATAAAATATGTTTTTAAATCATAAATATGTTTCCAGGGATACTTCGTTTCCATTCAGTTCCCCCGGCTTGATCCAGATATCTGTTCCTTCCTTTGTTTATATTTCTCATGATTTATGTAATCTGAATCAGAGGACCGGAAAAATGTTGCTGTATGATCTAATCCTTTTTTTTGTTTAGATATTTAGCTATTAGAGGTCATTTTCACAAATTCCAGGAGCAGCAATTACTGTTTTCTAAGCTGTTGCGTTGGTTTGGAAATTTTGGGGAAAAGAAAGATTATAATAGAAATGACACTTTTCAAAAAAGACAGAGAGACAAAGGCAAGAACCTCGTGCTCAAGGAATTAAAGGAGAAAGAAACCGACACAATTGCTTGACACAGCTGTTTCAGGGAAGTATCTTTGGACATCGAAGTGTGTCTATGACAAAATTAACCAACAGTCAAATTCCAAGATATATTTGAAGGAACCTGCGAGAGACAGAGAGAGAGAGCTCGCAGTACAGGAGCAGCTAAGTGCATAGTTTTTAAAATATTTTAAGTGGAACCTCACTGCTCTTTTTTGGAAGTCTGCAATAGTGAATAGAGTGGATTCTTTGTGATGATATGTTTATTGAGTTCTGCCTCTTGATTAAATCTAAAAATACAAAATATTGATACTGAAGTTGCCTGAAGCAGTGTTTTATTAGAGCAGTAAGACTATGCTATTTCTTGTCCCTATAAATTGTTCAGGTGCATAGATGGCCTTTCGGAGAGTAATGTGCCCTTCCCCTACGATGTGAGGGTTAGGGAGAGTTTTCATGCTACTGTTGAGTATGTTGGCCGTAAGAATATTTGGTTATGAATTCAATATGATTATTTTGATCAGCTGGAACGGCAGTTAGAGGCAGTGAAGAATTTACAGGAGCATAGCAGTTATCGGAAGGGAGAAAATCCACAGATACAGTCATGTAGATGGGTTACGTCTATTAAAGTTAGGAAGAAGAGGCAGGTAGTGCTGGGGTTTCTGGTGGCTGTCCCCATCTCAAACAAGTATGCTGCTTGGGATGTACTCGAGATGGATCTCAGATGCAGGTAGCACCAGCAGTCAAGTTTCTGTCACCAAGCCAGGCTTTAATGTAACGTAGAATGTCAGTTTCCAAGCGACTGGTTGTGATAGGAATCTCTAAATTCAGAGGTACAAACATTCTGCAGGGGAGTGCGTGAATGGCTTGTTGCCTCCTCAGTGCCAGGATCAAGAATAACTCGGACAGGGTGTGCAATGCGCTCAAAGGTAAAAAAACAATGACTGCAGATGCAGGATACCAGATTCAGGAATACCGTGGTGCTGTAAAAGCACAGCAGTTCAGGCAGCATCCGAGGAGCAGGGAAATCGATGTTTCGGGCAAAAGCCCTTCATCAGGAATACAGGCAAAGTCCCTGGAAGGTGGAGAGATAAATGAGAGGAGGGTGGGAGTGGGGAGAAAATAGCATAGAGTACAATAGGTGAGTGGGGTGGGGATGAAGGTGATAGGTCAGGGAGGAGGGTGGAGTGGACAGGTGGAAACAAGATAAGCCAGTCGTACAGGGAACAGGGACGGTGCTGAGCTGCAAGTTGGGAACTGGGGTGAGGTGGGGGAAGGGGAAATGAGAAAACTGGTGAAGTCCACATTGATTCACTCAGGTTGAAGTGTTCCGAGGTGGAAGGTGAGGCATTGTTCCTCCAGGCCTCGGGTAGTGACAGAGCGGCGGTGAAGGAGGCCCAGGATCTCCATGTCCTCGACTGAGTGGGAGGGATAGTTGAAATGTTGGGCCATAGGGCGGTATGGTTGGTTCGTGCAGGTGTCCCCGAGATGTTCCCTAAAGCAGAGCGCTAATAAAAGAAAGCAGGTGAACCCTAAGGCATATCAAGAAAATGGATCAAAAGTGGACAGGGAGTGTCATTTATGATAAAGGATAGCATTACATCCAAATATAGATCTAAGACAAACCAGTATGGGACATGATAATTCATTGGCGGATCATGGAAATCCCTAAGGCTTTCTATAGCACCATCACGAATTAAACAATGAGTAGAGTAAGATTAGGGCTAATGGAGCATAGTAGTGCAAAGTGGTGCGTGGAGTCAGATGAGATAGATTAAGCTCTATATGAACATGTTTCGTCAGTATTCACATTAGAAAAAGACAATGTGTGCGAGGATAATACTGAAATACAAGCGACTAGACCAGATGGGATTGCAGTGTATCAGGAGGAGGTGTTAGCAGTTCTGGAAACTATGAAAATAGATAAGTCCCCTGGGCTGGATAGGATTTATCCTCGGATTCTCAGGGAAGTCAAGAGGAGATTGCCCAGCCTTTGGGTTTGATTTGTATATCGTCATTGTCTACAGGATTCGTTCCAGAAGACTGGAGGATAGGAAATGTTGTTCCCGTGTTCAAAAAGGGGAGTAGAGACAACCTTTGAAATTATAGACCTGTGAGCCTTACTTCGGTTGTCTGCAAATTTTTGAAAAGGATTGTTAGCGACAGGAGTTATAATCATCGACAGATGAATAAGTTCATTAGGAATAGTTAACACGGTTTTGTAAATGGTAGGTCGTGCCTCACGTGCTTTAGTGAGTTCTTTGAGAAGGTGACCAAGCAGGTGGATGGTGGTAAAGCGGTTGATATCGTAGATATGAATTTCAGTGAAGTGTTTGGTAAGTTTCCCATTGTAGGCTATTGCACAAATACGGAGACATGGGATTGAGGATGATTTAGCAGTTTGGATGAGAAATTAGCAACCTTAAAGCAGACAGAAGGTGACGGTTGATGGGAAATATTCATTCTGTAGTTTGTTTATTAGTGGCGTTCGACAAGGATCTGTTTTGGGGCCACTGTTTTTCATTTTTATAAACGGCGTGAATGAGAGCATCGAAGTGTGGGTTAGAAAATTTGCGGATGATACTAAGGTTGGTCGAGTTGTGGATCGTGGTGAAGGATGTTGTATTTTACAGAGAGATATAGATGAGCTGCATAGTTGGGCAGACAGTTGGCAAATGATTTTTAGTGTGGAAAAGTGTGAGGTGATTCACTTTGGAAGAAGTAACAGGAATACAGAGTACTGGGCTAGTGGTAATGTGAGAAACAAAGCTCACTCACATCAATAATTTCAGTCCGAGACAAGATCTGAATCAGTAGTCTCATTTATTTCACACTTGCAAGTGGGTGTGATGTCCACAAGGCAGGGACAAAACACACTGAATACAACAAATACTCGAAATTTATATAATTTGGTTCTGACACTTTTTTTCATATTTCATGGTTCCCCCGAACCCCCCCCCCCCCGCCCCCGTTTACACCCTCCACTTCCCTAAGACCGGTACCCATTACCCCTGTTTATCTCTTGTCTTATCCGGCCTTGTCTGTGACAGAATGCTTATTTCTGGACTCACAAGGCCATGTGACCTCATCCCATCCTTTGCTTACTATTATCTGCTCCCTCCATCTGTGCTGCCCCTCACAGCATTTTATCACTAAGCCCTTTTAATTGATGTTTGGTCCTGTGTTTCTGTAAAAGTGGGAAACAGATGTTTATTCGAACTGTTTATCCAGGCATCTTTAGTTTAACTGCCTCTCTTCACAGCATTTTATCTCGTGGCTGTATTTCTACCATTGTTTTGCAGTCCCGCTTCTTTCTTGCATACATTTTTACCTAATACAAAAAAACAATTATGCATTCCCTTCACAAAGTTTCCACTCTTGTTGATTCAGCTCCTAGCTGAAACAATTACACACTGATGTGAGTTCATTTATTTTGATATAATCAATTATAATTGCAGAATTGCAGAAGTAACATTAATTTACCTATACACTACAGTAAGATTCTTGGTAGTGTAAATGAGAAGAGAGATCTTGGTGAAAGGTACTTAAGATCCTTGAAAATTACAGCCAAGGTTGAGAGGAGAGTAAGAAGGCATAGAGTTTGTTAGCTGTTATTGATCGAGGGATTGCGTTTCAGGTCCACGAGATCAAAAACAACAATGGTACAACCACATTTGGAATATTGCGTACAGTTCTGGTCACCGCATAACAGGAGGGATGTGGATGATTTGGAAATGTTTCAGAGGGGATTTGCCAGGATGTTGCCAGTTGTGGAGGGAAGGTATTACGTGAAATGGTTGAGAGATCTGAGGGTGTTTTCGTTGCAGAGAAAAAGATTGAGAGGCGACCAAAATGATTCATATAAGGTAATCAGACATTTAGGTAGGTTGGACAGTGAGAGCCTATTTCCTCTGATGTAATGGCTAACACGAGGGGATGTAGTTTTAATTTGATGGGGTGTAGATATAGGACAAACATCAGAGCTAGTTTCTTTACTCTGACAGTAGTAGCTGTGTGGAACACACTGCCTGCAGCACTGGTAGACTCGCCAACTTTAAGGGCATTTAAATTGACATTGGAAGAGGCATATGCACGAGAGTGGAATACTGTAGGTTAGATGGGCTTCAGGGTGATTCCACAGGTCGGCGCAACATCGAGGGACAAAGAGAACGTAACGTTCGATGTTCTATGTACCTAAGGAGGTTGCACTTAGTAACACATCCTGGGATGTGGAGCGCTAACTGAGAAAGGAATGATTACCTTATCGGGATTGTACTATACACCCTACAACCTTTGGGCGGCACGGTGGCACAGTGGTTAGCACTGCTGCCTCACAGCGCTGGAGACCCGGGTTCAATTCCCGCCTCAGGCGACTGAATGTGTGGAGTTTGCACGCTCTCCCCGTGTCTGCATGGGTTCCTTCCGGGTGCTCCGGTTTCCCTCCCACAGTCCAAAAGATGTGCAGGTTAGGTGAATTGGCCAGGGTAAATTGCCTGTAGTGTTAGGTAAAGGGGTAAATGTAGGGGTATGGGTGGGTTGCACTTCGGCGGGACGGTGTGTACTTGTTGGGCCGAAGGGTCTGTTTCCACACTGTAAGTTAATCTAATAATCAACTGGAAAAGGAGATCGGAGTTATCTGTAAGAATGGTGATGGTAGGGGATTTTTAACCTTGCAAACAAAAGCTAAAATTGCCATTGTTTTAATAGTTTAATTATGTAGAGACAGTGAATAACTTTACTTACTCTTGGGAAACTTTGCAGACCAGGTCACTGAGGTGTGAGTGGGGGAGCCCGTTGGGCCAGCGGCTATTATTCTATTGTTTTAAAATCGTGATGGGTAAATATAGAGCAGTTCTAAAACTTAATGTTCTAAAGTGGAGGAATGCCAATTTTGAAGGGATTAGGTAAGAATTTTCTGAAGCTGACTGGGTGCGAATATTCGCCAGTAAAGCAACAGTTTGGAAAATAAGAATCCTTAAAACATAATGAGCATCCAGAGACAGGATGTTCCTGTTCGGGTGAAGGATATTGCTAGCCTGAAAAGGGAATACTGGATCACTAGAGAAATTGAGATTGTGGTTCACAAAAACAACGAAACATATGTCAGGTATCGGCAGCAGAGATCGAGTATAAAGGTAGTCGGAATACACTTGAGAGGGGAATCAGCAGAGTGAAAAGAGGACATGAGATAACTTTGGCAAATAGGGTTAATGCAAATCTAAGTTCATGTTACACATAAAAGAAGGACAAAAGGCTAACTAGGGAGAGAGTAGGATGCCTTAAATGTCAGCAATGCAACCGATGAATGGAGAAAAAGGGGGTGGGGATATTCTGAACGAGTATTTTGCATTAGTTTTTACAATGAAGAAGAAAATGGAAGGTGTGGAAATCGATAGTGATATGTTGAAAAATGTCCATATTAGAAGGGAGCAGGTGCTGAATGTCTTAAAATGCGTATAGGTGGATAAATCCCAGGACTTTATCAGGAATACTCTCCATCTCTGTGGGAAGCTGGAGAAATGATTGCTGTGCACTTTTCTGAGATCTTTGCTTCATCAATAGTCAGAGATGACGTGCCACATGACTGGCTGTTCACCGAAGTGGTGTCACGATTTGAGAAACGTAGGAAGGAACTGCAGACCAAAAAAAAAGCTAATATCAGTGATGGGCTAGTTTTTGGAACGAATCCTGACGGAGAAGATGTGCAAGTATTTGGAATGACCAAGATTGATTCGGGATAGTCAACGCTGCTTAATGCATGAGAAGTCATGTCTCAATAACGTGTTTGAATTTTTTTGAAGATGTAACGGAAAATGAATGATGAGGGCAGAATGGTGGACGTGATCTTTGGGGTTTTTCGTGATGCATTTGCAGATTTCATATAATAGAGTGGTTAGCATGGTGACATCACATGGAATATAGGGATAACTGGCTCTTTCGATCCCAAACTGGCTCCAGGGTAAACGACAGGCGGTGGTGTTGTTTGTTTATTTTCCAGGCTGGAGGCCTCAGACCAATGTTTTGCCATAGGGAGTCGGTTGTTGGTTCGCTGCTTTTCGTTATTGTTTTAAATGATTTGGAAGTGAGCATAGGAGTTATTGTTAGGAAGTTCACAGCTGTCACCAAAACTGGAGATGCAGTGTACAGCGAAGATTACCTCAGAGTACAATGGGACCTTGATCAGTTGGACCAGTGTGTGGAGGAGTGGCAGGTAGAGTTTAATTTGGATAAATGCGATGTGCTGCATTTTGGAAAGGACAATCAGTACAGGATATATGCAGGTAATGGTATGTTCATGGGGGTGTGTTGCTGAACAATGAGACCTTGTCGTGTAGGTTCATAATTCCTTGAAGGTGTATCATCAGGTAGATAGGATAGAGAAGAAGGCGTTTCGTTAGCTTGCCTTTACTTTTCAGTGCATTGAAAATAAGAGTTGTGAGGTCCCGTTGCGGCTGTACACGATATTGGTTTGGCCAATTTATGAATATTACATGGAATTCTGCTCTCCCTCCTTTAAGAGGGAAGTAATGAATCTTGAAACCGTTCAGAAAAGATTCACCATAATGTTGTCATTTTAGCGTTTGAGGGAGAGTGAGACACTGAACTGCCTGGGGCTGTTTTCCCTGTAACGATTGTCACAGAGGAGGGAACATTTGTTTTTTATTTATAAAATCATAAGGGCCGTGGAGAGAGTAATTAAGATTGTATATTCCATGGGCTGGGGGAATCCAGAAATCGAGGCAAAGGTTTTATGGTGAGGGGGAGGAATTCATAGGGGTATTGAGTTTTTACACAGTACATGATGTGTATATGGAATGAGCTGCCAGAGGAGGTGGCGAAGGCTGGTACATTTCGAACATTTATTGAACGGCTGGATGGGCATATAACCAGGAAGGGTTTCGTGGGAAATGGGACAAATAGGACTAGATGGACCTGGGATATCTGGTCAGCATGGAAGAGTTGGAAAAGAGTGTCTGTTTCCATGTTGGACAACACGATGAGACATCAATAAGAGCATGGCTGAACCGTGATCTAACCCCTCATTCCTTCCTTTGTCCCTTACCTGCAACATTTTCGTCCTCAATTCGATTTCAAACAGTAACACACTTCCCGTTGTGTTATGGAATACACATGGTCGTCGCCCTCATCCCTTGTGGCATGTCCTGCTACCGAGCACAGCATCTGATTTCAGATCAGTATGCAGTACAGAAGCCACTCAGTGCCGGGGGAGGAGTGTGTCTTGAATACATAAAATCGTTGATATCATCGATGAACTTCCAGTCTCTAACACCGTATTAATTAAACATGTGAATATTACATTGTGAGTTGGAGTAGAGAAAGCTGAATTTTATTTCCTGTCGCATTCTGTTCCTCAATCAACATTATATTTGGAGTATTTCTGTGACGTGAGGCAGAACACTCCCACCTTCTCAGGGGCTGATAAGAATGGGGGAATAAATGCTCAACCCAGCCAATAATGTCCACATCCCATTACCGAATGACAAAACATTCCCTTTGTGTTCCTCATCACTCACTGCCTCTGCAGACATAGCAAACCATCCTCACCTCCCTAGTCCCACGGCTCGATGACATTGGCAAAACATTCTAAACTTTGGTGTGACTATCCCATGAGGTCACACTGATTTGTGTACATCAAAAAGGAAAATGAGATTTAACACTTAATAAATTTTGTAGCTTCAACAACGCAGGGCTCGGGTCTGTCACTCGACTTCTCACTCACACAGCCACACAGACACTCACACACATACACACACATTATATCTCTGTTAAACAATCCCTGAATGTTAGTTTAATGCCGGACATCCACACATCTGGGTCAGGCTCAAGACACACCTCCTCCCCGGCACTGAGTTCCTTCTGTATTGCATCCTGACCTGAAATTAAATGCTGTGCTCGGTAGCAGGACATGCCACAAGGGATGAGGACGACGACCATGTGTATCTTCAGAACAGCAATCTAACAGGGAATCAGAACAGAACAGTGAGAAACAAATAACGACCTTGGTGTTGAATTTGTAGAGTAGTTCATGTGCTGTGTGTGTGTACATGTCCGTGTGGTCTGCCATAGTGTTTGTCTCTGTCTGTGCATCTGAATATAAGATAATGAGAGTAGAGAGTGAATTTAACTCCGCCCCTCTTGCAAGATTATACATGCCTTTAAAAACATGTATTGGGATGTCAGCTGTATAAAACTCCATGCTTTATCTGTCTGGGGATTTGTTGATGGCTACAGTGTGGAATGGTGTTTCGTCTGCATCAAACCCTGTGCTGGCCATACCGTGAGGGTTGTTGGGGATACATTGAAGATATTGAAAATGTGTTGCTGGAAAAGCGCAGCAGGTCAGGCAGCATCCAAGGAGCAGGAGAATCGACGTTTCGGGCATGAGCCCTTCTTCGGGAATCATGTCCGAAACGTCGATTCTCCTGCTCATTGGATGCTGCCTGACCTGCTGCGCTTTTCCAGCAACACATTTTCAGCTCTGATCTCCAGAATTTGCAGTCCTCACTTTCTCCCATACATTAAAGGTAGCCTTACAGTATATCCAACTCTATCCTGTCCCTAACAAGAAAGCGTTTGATGGGGACAGTGTAGGGGGATATTAACTTTGCAACATTAGAACTATGCGAAGCCATTCCGTCCTTAAGCCTGATCTATCATTCGATGTGGTCATGGTCATGGCTGATGTGTCCCCTCACTCCATGTATCTTCCTTTGGCCCACATCCCTCAAGACCTTCACTGACTAAAAACGTATCTGTCCGAGATTTAAACGGAACATCAGACCCGGCATCTTCACTGTTTATGGCAGAGGATTCCAAATCTCTCTCATGCCTTGTGACTCAAAGCACATCTTAAATCTCTCCTGAGGTCACTGGGCATTCAGCCTCAGGCACTGCTCCATCTCGTTCTACAATCTGCAACCAGTAGGCATTCTTTATCTTGGTGGAACATGTCTCATCCAGTTGATGCCTTGAAGGCTTTGATTAGATCTCTCCTCAGTCTTTTCAATTTGAGCGTAAACATTTGTACAACCTCTCATCAGAGTTTATCCCCTCAAGTCCGGGATCATTCTCCCTTCTAAATGTTTCTTCCCGTACTCCCGATCTTTCAATTTCTTTGTGTAATTTGGAGGGAGCATCTGCACTGTTTGCAATGCTGCTTAACTTTAATCCTACCCCAGTGCTCTGCTTAGATTAGGAGTGTATTATCGAAGCAGTGTTGAAAGCGCTTTACTCTGCATTGAACACTGTGCTGCACCTGTCCAGGGAATGCTTAATACGAGTAGTATAGAGGGGTCTTTACTTTGCATCTGACTTCATTCTCCACATATTTCCGTGAGGTCAAGATTGAAAATGTGAGAGGGGCACATACTCTGATTTAACCCAGTGATGTTGCTGCCCTGAGTCTATTTGATGGGCTCAGGATGGGGGACGTCGGTGATTTTATCAATATCTGACCGACGCTGAAAGTGGCCTGGGAATTTCAAAAGTTGCAGAGTAGAGAGAAGTCTATTCTCTATGTAATCCCATTCTCTACTTGCACTGGTTTAAATTTGGCGAGTCTGGTGAATGTCCGGAGAACAGAAACAATGTGACATGTGAATTAATGCTTTGTGGAATTTACACTGAAGACAACATAAATTAAACGGTCTTATGTAAATTTGGTAGCAGAAACACAGAAAGCTTCTGTTCTGTTACTTATCTCCAAATTTCAGTTAGGGCAAAAAATACTGTCACAATGTGCAATGAATCAAAACTGATTTCTGTCCCATATTCATGTATCATCACAATATGAATTTTCGTTACAGAGATAGTAAATGGAGGAGTTTTTTGAAGGTGATTAAAATGCAAATTCCAGAGATGGCTTGCAGTGAATCCCGGAGACAATGTCACATCTCCACAGTTTTTATCTTTCTTTCCAGGCACCAATATCTGCGCGACACAAATATGCCAAAACTGATATAGTTCACCCACTGAATTGCACGTGTACAGACATGTTCAGCTCCTGATGATGAGCTTTTGACCGAAACGTCGATGTTCCTGCTCCACGGATGCTGCCTTCCCTGCTGTGCCTTTCCAGCGCCACTAATTCAGACTTGTTCAGTGTCTGTCGCAAAGTTTGAATTCAGTAGAGCTAGGCCCCATCCTCAGTCTTTGTCAAATGCCACAAAAACCAGCTTATGTAAAGATAGGACGTGACGGCTCAGCTAGGGCGCTTGCGAGTAACAATGCAGGCAGGAAGGACATAAAGAGAGAGCTGAGAAGATCCAGGAGGGGCCATAAGAAGTCTTTGGCAGGTAAGATCAAGGAAAGCCGAAAGCATTCTAAATGATGCTAGGAACAAAATTCTGACATTATATAGATCTGGGTCATTCAAGGGCAGAGCATGGAAAAGTAGAACAGAGAGTGCAGTACAGGGCATTCGGCCCTCGATGTTGTGCCGACCTGTGGAACTAATCTCAAGCCTTTCCATCCTCAACTATTTCATTTTCATCCGTATGTGTATCCAATGACCATTTCAAGATGACGAGTCAACACCGATTTCCGGCAGTGTGTTCCACGCACCTCCTATTCTTTGAGTAAAGAAACTTCATCTGTCACTTGTCTTAAACCTATCATTCCTCAGTTTAAAGGTATGTCCCCTCGTGCGAGCCATCAGCATCTGAGGAAAAAATGCTCTCACTGTCCACACGATCTAAACCTCTGATTATCTTATATGCATCAATTCAGTCACCTCTCAAACTTCTTCTCTCTAACTAAGACAGCTTCAATTCCCTCAGCTTTTCATCATTAGACGTTGCCTCTATATCAAATTTTCATAAATCTCCTCTTAAACCTTTCCAAAGCTTCCGTATTCTTCCAATAATATGGTGCCCACAACAGTACGAACTAATCCAAGTGTGGCTGCGCCAGAGTTTTGTACAGGTGCAGCATGACTTCGAGGCTTCGAAACTCAATCCCTGTCCTAATAAAAGCTAACACACCGAATACTTTCTTAACAACACTATCAACTTGGGTGGCAACTTTCAGGGATCCTTGTATGTGAACAACAAGATCTCTATGCTCATTTATGCTCACCAAGAATCTTACCATGCCCCCAGTTCTCTTTATTACCATTGCTCCTTCCAAAGTAAATTGTCCCATACTTTTCCACATTAAACTCCATTTGCCACCTCTCAGCTCAGCTCTGGAGATTAGCTATGCCCTTCTGTAACCTGCAGCGTCATTCGGGGCAGTCCACAACTCCACTGATCTTAGTGTCATCCGCAAATTTACGAAACCATTCTGTCACACACTCACCTCGGTCATTTTTAAAAATGTCAAAGCACAATGTCCCCAAAACAGATTATTGTGGCATACCACGAGTAACTACTCCAGACTGAAAATTTTCCATCAACCACCACCCTCTGCCCTCTTTGAGTTAGCTGATTTGTGTTCCAAACCCATTGAATTAACATTAACCCCATGACTCCGTATTTTGTATAATAGCCTACCATTGTGAAAACTATCAAACGCCTTACTGAAATCCACATACACCACATCAACCGCTTTACAGTCATCCACCTGTTTGGTCCCAATTTCAATGAGCTCAATAAGGTTTGTGAGACACGAACTACCCTTCACAAAACCATGTTGACTATCACTAATGAGCTTTAGTATCTCTTGATGGTTCGATATCCTATCTCTCATAAACTTTCCAATATTTTAACTATTTTAGCCAAAGTAAGGCTCCCTGGTCTGTGATTACCAGAGTTGTCTCTACTCCCCTTCTTGAATAATGGGACCGTATTGGCTGTCCTGCAGCCTTCTTGCACTCGTCCTGTAGATAATAACGACAATAAGATCAAAGCAAAAGGCTCTGCAATCTCCTCCCTAACTTCCCAGAGAATCCTATGATAAATCCCAACCAGCCCAGGGGAGTGTTCTATCTTCACACTTTCCACAATTGCTAACACCTCCTCCTTGTGAATCTCAATCTCGTATAATCTAATATCTTGTATCTGAGTATTCTCCTTGACAACATTGTCTTTTCCAAGTGGGAATGCTGACGAAAGTTATTCATTTGGCGCGTTCCTGTGATTCCACTCACAACTTCCTACTACTATACACGATTGTCCCTAATCTTTCTCTCGTCATACCTTTATTTTTGATAAACGTATAGAAAGCTTTGGGTTTTCCTTGATCTTATCTGCCAACTGCTTGTTCCGCCCCCTTCTGCCTCTTCGTAGCTCTGTCACAGAGATCTTTCCTGGCTAACTTGTAATTCACAAATGCCCTTACTGAGCCTTCACGTCTGATCCTATTATAAACTTAATTCTTCTTCTTTTGAAGAGATTCAACATCTTTAGTAAACCACGGCTCCCTGGCGCGACCACTGCCCTACCTGGCAGGTGCACATTTATCAAGGTCCCGCAATATGTGTTCCTTGAATGAGCTCCAAATTTCAACTGTGCCAATCCCTTGCAGCTTCTTTCCCCATCCTCTGCATCCTAAATCGAACCTAATCACATCATAATTGTCTTTCCCCCAACAATAACTCTTGCCCGGCTTTATATACTTACCTCTTTCCATCGCTAAAGTACAAGTAATCTCATTGTGATCATTATCCTCAAAGTACTCACTTACCTGAAAATCTGGCACCTGGCGTGATTCGTTACCTCGTACCAAATCCAATCAAGCCTCTGCCTTTGTTAGCTTTTCTACATAGTGATTCAGGAAACCATCCTGAACACACTGGACAAAAACTGACCCACCTGTACTCCGTCTATGTAATTTTCAATCTATATTTCGAAAGTTGAACTGCCCCATTACAACTACCCTGTTACTTTTGCTCCCATCTAGAATTCTCGTTACTCTGTTCCTCTACGTTTCTGGAATTATTTGGAAGCCTGTAGAAAACAGCCAATCGGGTACCTTCTCATTTCCTGCTTCTAAACTCAGTCCATATTACCTCAATAGACGAGGTCTCAAACGTTCTTTCTGTCATTGTAATACTATCCTTGACTCACTGTTGCTGCCTGAGGTATTGCTGTCTTCCCCTCATAGGATTCTCTGGGAAGATAGGAAGGAGATTGCAGAAGCTTTTTCTTTGACCTTACTGTCATTATTATCTACCGGACGAGTTGAGAAGACTGGAGGATAGCAAATACGGTCCTCCTATTCAAGAAGGGGAGTGGAGACAACCCTGGTAATCATAGACCAGTGATCCTTACTTTGGCTAAAATAGTTAAAATATTGGAAAGATTATGAGACATAGTATATCTAACCATCAAAGGAGAATAAAGCTGATTAATGACAGTCAACATAGTTTTGTGAAGGGTAGTTCGTACCTCACAAACTTTATTGAGCACGTTCAAAAGGGGGCCAAACAGGTGGATGATGGTAAAGCGGTTGATGTGGTGTATATGGATTTCAGTAAGGCATTTGGTAAGTTTCCAATGGTGAGCTATGATACAAAATACGGAGGCATGAGGCTAAAGTTAATTTCATAGGTTTGAATCAGAAATTAGCTGGCTCAAAGAGGGCAGCGGGTTCTGGTTGATAGAAAATGTTCAATCTGGATTACAGTTACTCGTGGTGTAACACAATAATCTGTTTTGGGGAAATTGTGCTTTGTCATTTTTATAAATGACTGAGGTGAGTGTGCAGCAGAAAGGGTTCGTAAATTTGTGGATGACACTAAGTTCAGTGGAGTTGTGGGCTGTGCGGATTAATGTTGCAGGTTACAGAGGGACATAGCTAATCTCCAGAGCTGAGCTGAGAGGTGGCCAATGGAGTTTAATGGGGAAAAGTATGGGACAATTCACTTTGGAAGGAGCAATTGTAATAAAGTGAACAGGGAGCATGGTGAGATTCTTGGTGAGCATAAATGAGCATAGAGATCTTGTTGTCCACATACAAGGATCCCTGAAAGTTGCCACCCAAGTTGATAGTGTTGTTAAGAAAGTATTCGGTGTGTTAGCTTTTATTGGGACAGGGATTGAGTTTCGAAGCCTCGAGGCCATGCTGCACCTGTACAAAACTCTGGCGCAGCCGCACCTGGAGCAGTGCGTACAGTTGTGGGCACCACATTATTGGAAGAATATGGAATCTTTGGAAAGGTTTAAGAGGAGATTTATGAGGGTGCTGCCTGATATGGGGACAGCGTCTCATGATGAAAGACTGAGGGAATTGAAGCTGTCTTATTTAGAGAAAATATGTCTGAGAGGTGACTTAATTGAGATATATAAGATGATCAGAGGTTTAGATAGGGTGGACAGTGAGAACATTTTTCCTCAGATGCTGATGGCTCGCACGAGGGGACATAACTTTAAACTGAGGGATGATAGATATAAGACAAGGGAAAGATGTGGTTTCTTTACTCAGAGCATAGAGGTGCATGGAACACACTGCCAGAAATAGGTGTAGACTCGCCATCTTTAAAGGGACATTGGATACACATACGGATGAAAATGAAATAGTTGAGGATGGAAAGGCTTTAGATTGATTCCATAGTTCGGCACAACATCGAGGGCCGAATGCCCTGCACTGCACTCTCTGTCCTACTGTTCCATGCTCTGCCCTTGAATGACACAGATATTCATAAAGTAAGTCTTTTGTTCCTGGCATTCTTTAGAATCCTTTCGATTTCCTTGAACTTACCTGCCAAAGACTTCTTATGTCCCCTCCTGGATCTTCTCAGCTCTCTCTTTATGTCATTCCTGTTTTGCCTTGTTACTCTAAAGCGCCCCCACGCCTCATCCTTACATAAGCTGGTATGTGTGGCATTTGAGAAAGACTTGGGATGGGGCCGAGATCTACAGAATTCAAACTTGACGACAGAAACTGAACAAGTCTGAATTAGTGGTGCTGAAAACGCACAGCAGGGCAGACAACATCCGTGGAGCAGGAAAATCGACATTTCGGGCAAAAACCCATCATCAGAGCTGAACAAGTCTGTACACGTGCGATTCAGTGGGTGAACTATATCAGTTTTTGCATCATTGTGTCACGCAGATATTTGGTGCTTCGAAAGTAAGACAAAAACTGGGGAAATGTGACATTGTCCCCGGGATTCACTGCAAGCGGTCTCTGGAATTTGCATTTTAAATTACCGTCAAAAAAACCTCCTCCATTTACTTCCTCTGTAACGAAAATTCATATTGTAATGATACATTAATATGGGGCAGAAATCAGCTTTTGATTCATTGCACTTTGTGACAGTATTTTTGGCACTGACTGAAATTTAGAGATAAGTAACAGAACAGAAGCTTTCTGTGTTTCTGCTACCAAATTAACATATGATCGTTTAATTTATCTTGTCTTTGGTGTAACATCCACAAAGCATCAATGCACATGTCACATTGTTTCCGTTCTCCTAACAATTCACTATACGCCATATTTACACCAGTGCAAGTAGAGAATGGGATTACATCGAGAATAGAGTTCTCTCTACTCTGCAGCTTTTGAAATTCCCAGGCCACTTTCAGCGTCGGTCAGATATTGTTAAAATCACCGACGTCCCCCATCATGAGCCCATCAAATACATTCAGAACAACAACATCAATGGTTTAAATCAGAGGATGTGCCGCTCTCACTTTTTCAATCTTGACCTCACAGAAATATGTGGAGAATGAAGTCAGATACAAAGTAAAGACCCCTCTATACTACTCCTATTAAGCACTCCCTGGACAGGTGCAGCACAGTGTTGAATGCAGAGTAAAGCGCTTTCTACACTATTTCGCTAATACGCTCCCAATATAAGCAGAGCACTGGGTTAGGATTAAAGTTAAGCAGCATTGCAAACTGTGCAGATGCTCCCTCCAAATTATAAAAAGAAATTGAAAGATCGGGAGTACGGGAAGAAACATTTAGAAGGGAGAATGATTCTGGACTTGTGGGGATAAAGTCTGAGGAGAGGTTGTACAAATGTTTACGCTCAAATTGAAAAGACTGAGGAGAGATCTAATCAAAGCCTTCAAGATATCAACTGGATGAGACATGTTCCACCAAGATAAAAAATGCCTCCTATTTACAGATTGTAGAACGAGATGGAGCAGAGCCTGAGACCGAATGCCCAGAGACCTCAGAAGAGATTTAAGAAGTGCTTTGTGTCAGAAGGCGTGAGAAAGATTTGGAATCCTCTGCCATAAACAGTGAAGATGCCGTGTCTGCTGTTCAGTTGAAATCTCGGACAGATATGTTTTTAGTCAGTGAAGGTCTTGAGGGGTGTGCGCCAAAGGAAGGAAACTGGAGTGAGGGGACACATCAGCCATGACTACATCGAATGACAGATCAGGCTTAAGGGCGGAATACCTTAGCATAGTTCTTATATTCCAAAGTTAATATCCCTCTACACTGTCCCCATCAAACCTTTCTGGTTAGGGTCAGGATAGAGTTGGATATACTGTAAGGTTATTTTTAATGTAAGGGAGAAAGTGAGGACTGCAGATGTAGGAAATCAGAGCTGAAAATGTGTTGTTGCAAAGCGCAGCAGGTCAGGCAGCATCCAAGGAGCAGGAGAGTCGACGTTTTGGGCATGATTCCTGAAGAAGGATCTCGATTCTCCAGCTCCTTGGATGCTGCCTGACCTGCTACGCCTATACTGCAACACATTTTTAGTATGTTTATTGTATCCCTAAAAATACACTGTCAAGGAACTATGAACCTACGCTACAAGGTCTTGTTGTTGAGCAACACACCCCCATGAACATACCATTACCTGCATGTATCCTGCATTGATTTGCTCTCCAAAATATAGCACATCACATTTATCCAAATTAAACTTTATCGGGAATTCTCATGTCCCTTACTGGTCCGTCTTAGGACTATATTTGGATATAATGCTGTCCCTTATTAAAAGTGACACTCCCTGTCCGCTTTTGCTCCATTTTCTTACTATGCCTTAGGTTTCTCCTGGTTTCTTTTTTTAGCGCTCTGCTTTAGGGAACATCTCTGGGACACCCGCACGAACCAACCATACCGCCCTGTGGCCCAACATTCCAACTCCCCCTCCCAATCAGTCGAGAACATGGAGGTCCTGGGCCTCCCTCACCGCCGCTCCCTCACTCCCCGACGCCTGGAGGAATAATGCCTCACCTTACACCTCGGAACACTTCAACACCAGGACATCAATGTGGACTTCATCAGTTTTCTCATTTCCCCTTCCCCCACCTCACCCTAGTTCTCAACTTTCAGCTCAGCACCGTCAATATGACCTGTGCGACTGGCCTATCTTCTTTTCCACCTGTCCACTCCACCCTCCTCCCTGACCTATCACCTTCATCCCCACCCCCACTCACCTATTGTACTCTATGCTATTTTCTCCCCACCCCCACCCTCCTCTCATTTATCTCTCCACCCATCAGGCACTTTGCCTGTATTCCTGATGAAGGGTTTTGCCGGAAACGTCGATTTGACCACTCCTCGGATGCTGCCTGAACTGCTGTGCTTTTACAGCACCACGGTATTCCCGAATCTGGTTTCGAGCATCTGCAGCCATTGTTTTTACCTTTGAGCGCATTGTACACCGTGTCCGAGATATTCTTGATCAGGGCACTGAGGGGGCAACAAGCCATTCGCACGGTCCCCTGCAGAATGTTTGTACCTCTGAATTTAGAGGTTCCTATCACAACCAATCGCTTGGAGTCTAACATTCTATGTTACATTAAAGCCTGGCTTGGTGACAGAAACTTGACTGTTGGTGCTACATTCATCTGAGATCCATTTCGAGTACATCACAAGCAGCATACTTCTTCGAGATGGGGATAGCCACCAGAAACTCCAGCACTACCTGCCTCTTCTTCCGAACTTTAATAGACGTAACCCATCTACATGACTGTATCTGCGGATTTTCTCTGTTCCTATAACTGCTATGCTCCTGTAAATTCTTCACTGCCTCTAACTGCCGTTCCAGCTGATCAAAATAATCTGATTGAATTCATAACCAAACACACTTACTGCCAACATACTCAACAGGAGCATGGAAACTCTCCCTACCCCCTCACATCGTAGAGGAAGGGCGCATTAGTCTCCTAAAGGCAATCCATGCACCTGAACAATCTAAAGGTGCAAGAAATAGCACAGACTTACTTCTCTAACAAAGCACTGCTCCAGGCAACTACAGTATCAATATTTTGTATTTTTAAATTTAATCAAGAGGCAGAACTTCATAAACATATCATCACAAAGAATCCACTCTATTCACTATTGCAGACTTCCAAAAAAAGGGCAGTAAGGTTCCACTTAAAATATTTTAAAAACAATGCCCTTAGCTGTTCCTGAACTGCGAGCTCTCTCTCGCAGGTTCCTTCAAGACCATCTGGGAATTTGCCTGATGGTTAATTTTTCATAGACACACTTCGATGTCCAAAGATACTTCTCGGAAACAGCTGTGTCAAGTAGTTGTGTCGGTTTCTTTCTCCTTTAATCCCTTGAGCACCAGGTTCTTGCCTTTGTCTCTCTGTCTTTTTTCAAATGTGTCATTTTTATTCAAATCTTTCTTTTCCCCAAAATTTCCAAAACAATGCAACAGATTAGAAAACAGTAATTGCTGCTCCTGGAATTTGAGGAAATGACCTCTCATAGACAAATACCTAAAAAAAAGGATTAGATCATACAGCAACATTTTTCCGGTCCTCTGTCTCAGATTACCCGAGTCATGAGAAAAATAAACAAAGGAAGGAACAGATATCTGGATCAAGCCGGGGGAACTGAATGGAAACAAAGTATCCCTGGAAACACATTTATGATTTAAAAACATATTTTATACAGTATGCGATTTAATCTTTTTAATTGGAAGCTTCTCGTGTTTTTGTAATTTGTTCAGATGTGTGGATCAGAGAGTTTTGTGAGAAAGAGTTTCCCACTCTGGCCGACAGCGAATGATGATACATTCACCAGATAGTTTATTTTTGTGCCTGCTCCACTTGCTGTGCAGTAATTGCTTGGGAGATTTTATTTTTCTGAGGCATGTATCATTCCTCTTTCGGTTTGGGCTTTGTTGTTTAGCTTTCTGTATTCTGCTGCTCATTGCTGTCAGCAGTTTACTTTGACTTTGTTCCTGTCGTCTCTTCCGTGTTGCTCCTTGGATGGAGTCATTTCTTTCTCATTGGAAAAAGCAACAAAATTCTGTTGCTACTCCTTTTTTCTTCCTTTCGTTCATTCTTCACGTGGACACCTCGTTCCATGATCTGCTGAATCTCATGTTGGCTCTCAGTCACTTGGATTTATTCATCAATTGAATTGTTTTTATAACTGGATATTTCACGGCATACTTTAACTGATCTCTAAATTGTTTCTGTGTCACCACATAAATAAGTGCATTTGTGCAGCAACTTAGATTCCGCAGCATGTATGCAACTTGTTTAAAGAGATCAAAATCATGAACGTAATAAAAAACATTGAAAATAAGTAAAATATACACAAACCAGAGAAGGATAAAATTGGCGGACATGGCAAAGAGTAAAATCACAGATTTCTTTCTGCTGTCTATCTCTGGGTCATTTTCTATTTTTCTCTGACCCCTCAGTCCCTTACGTGCCTTAACGGCCTCAAAGATGTGTCGGACGGTCAGAATGTTGAGGAAGACAATAAAAATGAATGGGAGAAATGGTGTTAGAAATATTTCAATATATGCAAAACCCACCCAATGTACATTTTCATAAAAACTGTCTTTGATGTAACAAAACCATGGAATGTTATTAATGATCCTTCCGGATTCATATATGAAATAATTGGGAATATTCTTTAAAGAGAAGAAAATGCAGATTGTTGCTAGAACTCTCATTGCTGTTTTCGCTGTGCAATACTGAGATTTCATCTGATGAATACAAATGGCTACAAATCGATCAAATGTAAAAGCAACAGTGACCCAGACAGAACAATCCACAGTAAAGTAGCTCAGGACGTGGATAACACTACAAACAGAAGTGATGTCCAGAAAAGACAGTGGATAAAAATAGAAAACAAACTCATCCAATACGATCTCAAAAATAATGAACAGTAGATCAGACAATGCCATGGCTACGAGATAGCGAGTGGAACATCTTGAAAGGCCACACTTGCTCCGAGATAAGAATGCAATTGCCACCAGACTAACTGTAAGATGAAAGAAAATAGATTTGAAATGATTAATTGCATTTTCGAGATGAATGTTGAATTTTAGAACTCAGGTTTCTTTTTGTTCAGTACAATGTCATGGGAACCACTGCAGTGGCTTCTCTCAAGTGAAATAACTTGCACTTACAAAAGACAAACAGAATCACATGGACAGAAAATTTATCTCAGTAACACGATCAGGTCCTCAATACGTCTTTTTGTGGGCGGTGGAGGGGTGGGTCGGGAGAAGGTATTTATTTTGCTTTACAGTTTACTCTGTCTAGCTGTAGTTTCCCATAACAAAACACTCACAAAAATAAAACACCCGGAATCAGGAAAACGCTGATTCGGAGACTCTAGATGGGCAACTGTTTCACACAGAAGGTGATTAAGTTTTGTAATGAACTGCCGCAGGAATTTATAAATACCGGTACAGATGTAATATTCAAAAGGCGTTTGGACAGGTACATGAATAGGAAATGTATAGAGGGCTTGGTATGGCACAGAACTTTAGTGGCTTGCACTGCTGTCACACAGTACAAGGGAGTCAGGTTCGATTCCAGCCTCACTGCAACTGTCTATGTGGAGTTTACACGTTTTCCCCGTGTTTTACGTCAGTTTCTCCCGGATGCATCAACTTCCTACAAAAGTCCAAAAATGCACATGTCAGGTGGTATGACTGTGCTGAACTTTCACTGGTGTTCAGGGATGTGTAGGTTAGGTGCGGTCGCCGTTGGAAACGCAGGGGATAACGTAGGGGGATCGGATGTGGACTTGTAGGACTGAGAAGCCTGTTTCCACATGATATGGATTCTTTGAAATGCGGAACTTAGTCGGCATGGACAAGTTGGACTGAACTGTGCGTTTCAATTATACAACTCTGTGATGCTCATCGTGCATTCAGGGATGGTAATGGCATTGTAGGTCAATGGGTGTTTGGTAGATTCTTACTGCTTAAGATTATTATTGTCTGGTTTTTGGAGAGTGCGAATGTTATTTTTCAATTACCATGCCAAGCTGGATGCCATCATGAAGTTTTGGGACACAAATGTCTTCCTTATACAAGGAGTTGCTAAACGTGGTGTAATTGTGTGGAAACATCTTTGCTTTGGACATGACAAGTGGAGGGAAGGGCATTGGTGAGGCAACTGCAGAGTTCAGGGCCAAGGACACGACCTTGCAGAATTCATGCATCGATGTGTGACAGCTGAGATGATTGTCCTTTTAGTGCCAGAACCATCTTATCTGTAGGCAGTGGAATAATAAAGAGAGTTGCAATCTCTTTGAATCCAGTTTCTTAAAGGCTTCCTGTTGTCAGTATATGTTTATAATTTATGCATTAAGAAGCGGAGATTTTATTTCAGTTCATTAAAAAACTATAAAAATAGGAACATCTGATTAAGGAATAAATATTTTGTAATTGCAAGTCAAACAATCCGGAGTTTGTCGCTCTTTAGAGTTTAACACATGGTTATGGTGAATGGTCAGAAGCTGTAGAACAAAAATTTGGGATTGTGTGATGGGGTTGGACATCTGGCAGAGTCAGAACGTTTATCATTATCACACGAAATGTAGACAAATGCTCTCTACTTTGAAAATTAGATTTATTAGCTCTGCCAGTAACATGAATTATGTAGATGGCTAGCAGAATCTTACGAATATGCCTGTAGTAAAAACTCTTCTTTACGATTTTCTGTATTATAATACAACATTCTTTTTTGTATTCTCTTTCTTTCCTGTAATCCTCTCTAATTGAATTATTTATCACAGCCATAATATTGCAAGTGCTGATGCCCATTATTTATTGCATCAGAATGTTTTCCTATTAAATCTATTCTGCTTTTTAATAATATTGCCTTAAAACTAACAGGTGCAACGTCCTTAACAAAACCTCTTCCTCCCAAGGAGGACACACATCGCAAAGTAATGGACAGCAATCACTTTAAAAATCAACTGCGCTTAGATTATGAATAACCGATTCAAACATTGTTCATCAAAATCTTATCAGATACAGGTGCGAAATAGTGACCACACTTGTTAGACCAGATCCTTCATTATTAACGTCTAGATAAAGAAATGTAGTAGCCATGATCCAGGCTTGCCCAAAACTTGCTAGAATATCAATCAGTCCAAAAGATTTTTTAAGCAAACATTATTTGACAATCGGACAAATGGGTGAATTGACATTGCTGTTCTGTTATTTACAAGATATGCGAATGAGTCACATATATGTACCCCCAATGGAACATTTAACTTTGCAAACTTAGTATCGAATATACACATCAGCAATTTATCTAATTTGAATTCAATCGTATTTACAATCTATAATGAGGAGAAAGTGAGGTCTGCAGATGTTGGAGTTCAGAGCTGAAAATGTGTTGCTGGAAAAGCGCAGCAGGTAAGGCTGCATCCAAGGAATCGGAGATTCGACGTTTCGGGTATAAGCCCTTCTTCAGGAATGAGCCCCGCTAAATTGCCCATAGTGTTAGGTAAGGGGTAAATGTAGGGGTATGGCTGGGTTGCGCTTCGTCGGGTCAGTGTGGACTTGTTGGGTCAAAGGGCCTGTTTCTACACTGTGCGTGATCTAATCTTAAAAAAGAACTGATGCCCGAAATGTTGAATCTCCTGTTCCTTGGATGCTGACTGACCTGCTGCGCTTTTCCAGCAACACATTTTCAGCTGACAATCTACAATGACAATTTCATCAGTGAGCACATCAGGAATTAGAAATGTATTATGAAAGAAGCATTCCACATTTTCAGTGAAATTTTGGTTGTCGTTATGAATGTAGTCAGGTATTCACTTGAATTCGGTTCACCACACACAGTTCAATTCTATATTCATAGATACTCCTACATACACAAAGCCACTGGGACAAGCTGTTCCCCTCCTGTTCGTAACCCACACTCAGTATAATTTTACTTTGAGTGATGCTCCCAGTAACACTTGGACGCTGGCGTTACTTGTACCTCTTTGAATAGGAACCCACATACCGAATAATTCTAATTGGAAGATGCAGACATATGTATAATATGAGTGGTTCCAAGACTTACCAGGAAGTCCAACAACAGCAATGATGGTGTAGTAAACTTTTTCGACCATTTGCCTTGGAAGATGCATTTTATTGTTTTTGGCACTAACTCTCCCTCGCTGTAGCTGTTAATCTGTTGGAATTAGAGGTAATACAGTTTCAGAGATTTTACTTTATATTGTGTGGTATATCCACTGGGAAATTACGATGACACTTTCAACGTTTTAATCATTTTCAACAACCAAATTATCCCAACAGGTATACTTTAATGATGTTTTTCACGAAGTCAATTTGAATAGCCCAATTTCTGAATTAATTGAATCCTCTTGGGTCTCAAATGCGAATTGCAGGAAGTCTTCAAACAACAACACTTGCTTTATTTCTCTCACAATTAGTCCCAAAAATATAATATTTTACACTTCTCTTCACTGAGGACACTTGTTGTTGCTGAGGCAATTCGGCTATTCAATGCCTCTCGTTGTCGAGTTCATTGAGAGGTGTTCTACTCAACATAGTTATATTGTTGCTTTTCTTTTACTTCATTTTTGCAACTCGTTTGGCAAAATCTATCTGTGAATGAATTCTCTGAATCAGAACCGGAAGTTCGTAGTAACCATCACAACAGCTTGAACGTACACTAGTTAATATTTCTTGTAAACGAAGACAAAAATTAGTTCGGTGCAACTTAGGTGAATTGGCCATGCTAAATTGCCCGTAGTATTAGGTAAAGGGGTAAATGTTTTGGAATGGGTTTCGGTGGGTTGCTCTTCGGAGGGTCGTTTTGGACTTGTTGGGCCGTAGGGCCTGTTTCCACACTGTAAATCGTCTAATCTAACCTAAAAACAAAAACTAATTCAGAAAGTTAACTTCCAAATCATTGAATGATAACATCATATGGGATAGACTTGACTCATCGATCTGTCGTGTTGTAACTCGAAAATTAGATTATATACTACACGAGTCCCATTTAAAAACTTACTCCATTGTCTTGATTGTCATTCAAGTACTTTTTTAAAATTTTGAAGATTCCCCACTCAACCGACCGTCCTCTGGGTGTCATCTTCCCTTAGACCCTCGATCCTTTCAGCTAAAAAATGGGTCACATTGCTATTGCATCTTCAGAGAAGGGGAAAAACGTCTATAGATTGCCCCAATCCATGCCTCTCGTAGTCTTATCCTCTTATCTCTACTCGTTAGATAGCAACTCGACCTTATCCAGAATCTATCTTCACAACTAAACTGCTACTTTCCCAGCAACATTTTCATGAAGGTCTTTGTGCTCCCTGTCTAATGCAATCACATCCTTATTATCGTACAGTGACCAGAACTGCACACAAACCTCCAATTGTGACAGAACCAAAGTCCTTCAGAGCACAGACAGGAAATCCCTGCTGGTAAAGATACCTTTTTTCACTGAACCATTAATCACTTCTGCCACATTGATGGATCTTTATTTCCTCTGATCTTCCTCGTATCCCTCCACTCATTGAGTACTGTCTTGTCTTGTCCCTGCTGGCAAGAAGCATCATCTCACGTTTATGAAAGTTAAATTTCATCTACCACTGACATGCCCAACTGACAAATTTGTCTCTTTCTATCTGTACCCTGAGATTATCTTCCTCACTACCAATCACCCTGTGAATATTTGTATCATCAAACTTACTTATCATTCCTAACCTTCCCCTCTGTTTATCCCACCAACCAGCCTCACCACTAACACACAGCACATATACGCATTTGAATGTAAATTATGCTAACATGCTTCTACTTATTACCTTCCTTATTGTGGGTAAGTAATTCCCTCTGCTCTTTTACAGTTTCTTCAAACTCAGCAAATATGCTATCCCACCTCAATGAGAAGCAAAGGAGATGGTAGTATAATTACTCACAAACAGTTAAAATAAACATAGCTGACAGTTCGAAGTAAGTTTGGAGTGCACTTGTGCCAATATACAATTAATGATGTCAGAAGTTAAAGATGTCAATGTTTATTGGAGAGTGAATATAGCAAGTGATATTCAAGACATTTGGGGGACGTGGGAAGCAGAGGTGTTTACGATGTTGACCAAAGCAAGACCACCTAAGTCTGAGCTGGGCTATACAGTGATATTTGCTGAATGTCAGGATGAGGTGATAGAAACGCAGTGACAGTAGAAAGACTGTGCTCCACAAAACTTTAGCAGTGAAACAATGTTATTAGGGGAGCAGGAAGTGATCCTGCAAATAGAGAGAAATCCATTCCTGCCAAACTGGTAGAGTGTACCAGGCTCTGCACTGCATGTAGCCTTACTGGTAAATAAGGGATATTAATCTCAAGATTTAGACCCTATGGCCAGACATGTAGAAAAAATTAGGGAATGGTATATGCTCGCGACAGGGGTTTGGGAATTCAGGGATGGCAGCTATATTAAAATACTATCGTGCTGCAACTTGACAGGGAATCCAAAGGAAGACAAGATTACAAGCCAACGGAACATGCCAGTGACAGTGGTGGAAGATGATCAATATGGGAATGAGCAATTGGATACAGTACCAGGCAATTTGTGGTCGCAACATGACACAGATGGGCGGAGAGTGAAATCAGCTGGACCAGTGGAAATAAGGTTGAAAGCAGGAGCTGGGACAATGGATACATTTATGACGAATGAAGATACTTCAAAGGTTGGTCTACAGTCGGAAATCAGCTCAGAGACTGAGTCTATCTTCATTCAGAACGTAGTTAATATGATGCTGCATTCTTTGAAAATCAAGCTGAGGTTTAGGTGCGTATATCATCCCCAGTCACAGGGTGTGGTGGAAAGAATTCATGGGACATTGACAGCCAAATTAAACTAGATCTGTGCAAGCGCCAACCGTAATTGAATTGATGTGTTGCCGCTGGCTTTACAATCTAACACTACATGAGATGCTCACACCACTTAAGATGCTCACTGGTATACCAATGCCAGTGCCCAGGTGGAGAGTCCCATACAAAGGGCCTAGCTTGGAGCAGTTAAACTCAGAGCTTAAGCAATATATGCAGCAGCAACCTATGATACATGAGACTAACCACCTGCTGGAAATACAAAGCGAACTGACAGCTGTCAACGAGGAAGGACCTAGTAAACCCAGGGATTGTGTGTATGTGTGGGTTTTTCGAAGATACTGAAATGAGTCGCGGAGAGAGAACTTTCTTAGTGATGAAGGCATCATCTACTGCTATCCAAGTGGAAGGACGACACATATGGTACCACCTTAATCATTGTACTAAAGCTCTCTCACCGGCACAAATGAACTCTAACACTGAGGTAAGTGGAGTTAAGGCTGAACAACATGGACACGGGTAGGGCACACAGGAGGCTAATACGCCTCCACAGGGTTTGAACATCGTACAGGTGAAGTTGTTGGGAATCCTGATCATTCCAGAAATGATACTCATGTCGATGTCGAGAACAGTCCTCCTGTCAGCAAGGTTTGGGAAGACATGCGGGAATGCCCCTGATAACCACCTCTCTGATTGCAGGCCTGAATATTCCGACTTGGCGACCATTAACCTGGCAGAACTGGACAGGTAATGCCAGGATTACTTTGTTGCCCTAGCATGGGTACGCGCTCGTGACAATCACTGGTATCAATGGGCAAACTGCACGGTCGTAGTAATGGCTTGACAGGACTGCTTCTTGTGTACCAAGTTAAGCCCCTCATACTCTGTTGTCCATATGCCCTTTAACTTGAGCAACTGGACTCAATGGTGTTTGCAACACTCTAGCCGACCCATTTACCCGAATGATACATCAACTTACAGGCAGTCTCCTTGCCCCCATTTGGTGTCTGCTACTTCAGGTCACTACATTCTATCAGCAGCATGACGTGGGCTGGCAGCAACTCCAACGGTGGTGTTGATATACTATCCCGTGGTTCACCGGTAAGACTAATTACACGTTTCCCGAGATAGCTTTCAGGAAACGGGAAAGGTTGAGTTTTGAAAGCTTTAAGTGAAACTATTCCACACTAGCAGGCTACTTTATGGGTCTTTGTGGGAATACGAATCAAATGGAGGTGGACACCACATTTGGGGCTGTTTTAAATTCTCAACGTGTCCTATGACAGATACTTACTGGCTGGGAGGGAAGAAAGTAGGTTTGTGCATGACGCTTCCCACAGACTGGAGTGGCAGCTTTGCCGTGTAATGCTCCGACACAAGGTAGTTATACCATCACACGCAGCTTGACGCTAAATCACAGTCGCCGAACCAAGCGACGGTATGTCCCTGCTCCGACAATTCAGCTTGATAGTTTAGGACAGCCAAGAGGTATTCCTAACGCGTTTAAGGCCTGCAATGAGATTGTGGCGGGATGGGAAGCTCTTATCCCAATGATAGGGATGAGCGAGAATGCTGAATGGATTAATTACATTTATTACAAAAATTGGATGTTTACCAATTATACTGATGGTGCCGTTGTGGCCTTCGGAGAACAATTGGATGCTACCACTAAAATGACATGACAAAACAGACAGGCCTTAGATTGTATACAGGAAGAAAAAGGCAGAGTTTGTGTGATGTTTGGGGAACATTGCTGTACCTTTATACCTGACAACACCAGACCTGGGAGATCTTTGACTGAAGCAATGGAAAAACTAAACAATCTAAGAAGGGAGATAAAAATAAAAACAATGCAAGGTTTGGTCATCAGGCTTTTGATTGGCTGAATGCTATATTAGGGTATTGGGGAGCATAGTTTGTCAAGATTGGTCTTACTGTAGGTGCGGTTTTGCTTGTTGTTGCCATCATCTTTTGTTGTGCTCTACCTTTCATGAAGTCCTTTTTAGTTCGCGAAACGGCACGGCAACTTGTGGTCATTTCAGCTACCACAGGAAAAGCTTACTCCTTATGTGGAACCCCACTGTTCGATGGTTATGATCTAACAAATGCCACAGTGCAATGAATATGTCCATGTGGGGATGTCGATGATACTTCTGAAGAACGTGGTGCGGTTCCAAGATTGTGAGGGATCTTGGGTCCTTTTCCTGTTCTGGTTATTGGAGGGCAGGATTTTGGCCCAAGGGACCTCAGGAATGGAGGAAGAAACCTTTCAGTTTCACATTCCGAATATTATTTTGTCCATGTTGGGATCTATATTTCTGGTATTGGGCACATGAGAGGCTAAGCTCATTGTCTTCTTTCCATGTATAAGACCAGTAGGTCTCAAAGGGGGGAATATGGAAAATAAAGAACCTGAAAGTATGGGAAGGGTTAAAGCATGAAGACCACTTGCATCTGTATTCTGTGGAAGGCAGGGGCAGGATGGGATAACCATAGTGGAATATTCTTACACCAATTAGCAAAGTAAGGTTAAGGGTGAAAGGTCACTAGGGCAACATGAGATAACACAATTAACAAAACAAGTTTCTCTGTTAAGTGTTATTATGACAGGATTGGGGCTATAAATACTTGGGACATGACATTAAAATAGCTAATTAATAGTTACCAGAGTGAGCTTGAGACAGGAGACTATTGTAACAGATGGAATAGTTAAATATCTATCATGATAGATTAGTCTGCAATTGAAGATCACTGTAGCAGAGTTACCAAAAAAAATCTAACGGTGACATTAGAATAACATTAAGTAGAATTTACAAATTAAATGATAATGTCAACTAACACCACTGATTTGTTGTGTACCCAGTGTGAGGTACTTGATTAATGCAGTTGGACATGCTCATAAGCTAACAGAAACATGATTAAAAAATATATAAAAATCCACGGAGTCTGAGGTCGGTGGGCTTTCGAGAATCAGCTTTCTCGTTGTGACGGTTTTTTCTTTGCAAATAAAATGCCTACTCCTTGAAGAACTCTCTGCGTCTCTTGGTGGTTCTCTATATTTTCTCCACAACAGTGTTCGACAAGGTTCCTCTATTGCTAAGCCATAGACTGTGTAGCAAGATTAGATCACAGTGATTACAGTCTGTTCAGCCTCTCCCCACAGCTCAAACCCTTCAACCCGGGCAGCATCCTTGGTAATCTTTTCTGAACCCTTTCAAATATTGTTGTCAAACATCTCAATTTCCGTATGGCGTTTGATAAGATTCTCCACTGGAGGCTATCACAGAAAATACGGAGGCATGGGATTGATGGTGATCTCGTGCTTTGGTTTATTAATTGGCTGTAAGAAGACAGAGGGTGGTGGTTGATGGGAATTGTTACATCCTGGAGTTCAGTTACGAGTGGTGTACTGCAAGGATCTGTTTTGATGCCATTGCTGTTGATCAGTTTTATAAATGATGTGGATGAGGGTATCGAAGCCTCGGTTAGTACATTTGCGGAGGCCATTAATGAAGGTGGAGGTGCAGATAGTGCCAAATGATGTTGTAGGTAACAGTGAGGCAAAGATAAGCTGCAGAGCTGGGCTGAGAGGTGGAAAATAGAGGTTAATGCAGAAAAGTGAGTGGTGATCCACTTTAGAAGGAGTAACAGAAATGCAGCTTACTGAGCTAATGGAAAGATTCTTGTTAGTGTGGATGAGTAGAGAGATCTCAGTGTCCATGTTAGAGCCCTGAAAGTTTCCACTGAGGTTGAAGGGTTGTTGACATGGCATACGTGTGTTAGCTTTTATTAATAAAGGGATTGAGTTTTGGAGCCATGAGTTCATGTTGCATCTGTACAAAACTCAGATGTGGCCATACTTGGAGTACTGCGCATAGTTCTGCTCACTGAATTATAGGAAGGATGTGGAAGCTTTAGAAATGGTGCAGAGGATATTTATCAGGATGTTGCCTGGTACGGAGGGAAGGTCTTTTGCAGAAGGCTGAGGAACTTAATGCAGTTTTCCTTAGGGAGAAGAAGGGTAAAAGGAGATCTGACACAGGCACACAGGATGATCAGAGGAATAGATAGGGCAGAAAGTGAGAGCCTTTTTACTCGGACGGTAATTGCGACGACAAGGGGGCACAGTTTAAACGGGGGGGTGATACATATCGGCCAGATATCAGAGATAGATTCTTTATTCAGAGAGTAGTAAGGGCTTGGAATTCCCTGCCTGCATCAGTGGAGGACTCGACAATTTTAAATCTGCTCTATGCTGTATTCCGGTGCACAACATTCTCTACACCTTAATGGGTATTCTCCGTCACACCTTCTGATATTTAACTCGGTATTCTCCACTGCAGCCAGCTTTTCACGGATTACCTGGTGTCGCCTCTGATCTGCATCATTGGCAAATATTTTACTGAAGACAAAATACTTGTGAATGTCTGGTTCTTTCCATATGTCCCTAAATGGGGAACTTTGCAAGTCTGGGATGATCTGACAATTCCCCGTGTTACAGAAACAGAAATCTAGACATGGGCTGTAGATGATGTGGAGAATGATACAACCCACTGGCTGGTTATTGCGCTGTGTTCTGTTATTCAGCAGAGTTTGGAAAAGCTGAGCCGCGGTGCGGTTCCCGTTGATCTGGGCGGGGTTCAGCAATTTACTTTCTGGGCAACGACTGACGCTGCTCTGGAAGACTGCGAGGCAATTTCCAACTAGGAAGTTCAGGAAAATGTTCATATCATACGTAATGAAAGGATGCAATAATATCCTGTAGTTCATGTCTACATGTCTGTTGGTCTCTCTGCACTGGGAAGCAGGTAAAGCCACCAGGAAGGCGAAGGGTTTTCTCCCACAATCGGTCACCTGGTGCCCAGATACTCTGTGGAAACTGAAAGAGACAAAGTCAGGGTGTGTGTCAAGAAACAGACTTTGTGTAAAACATTCTCTTTCCAGTGTCAGGAGGCACAGTTTGAGATGAGTTACTTGGAACAACGCCCATCATATTAAAGAAAACATGAAACCCTGCAATTCACATTTCAAGTTAATGCATGGGAAGGTCAATGTTGATTTACTTTGTATCTCTATCCGAGTGTTGTAGTAAATTCTGGGATCAGTGAAAGGTTTAAAGTGAGAATCAGGGAAATTGACAGAGAGCAGCACTATGTTACTTATTTTTGTACAAATCCTCCTGCAATGAATCAGAGAATGCCTCAAGCCTTCTTGATAACTCGCTGTAACTACATTTTAAGGTACTTTGACTGATGCACAACTTGATTCCGCATGATACTCGGGATGGTTTGAAATAAATAGAGACGGGGAGAGAGAAAGAGAGTGCAAGAGAATGAGAGCTACAGGTGCAATCAGTGGGAGCTGGAGGGAGGGAAAATCCAGAAAGAATTGTTAACTGTAAAAAATGGTTGGGGCATACAGAGACAAACAGAACAAAAGACTTGCAGACTGACAGGAAATGGGAATAATAGCAAAGGAGGCAGAGGGAGAGAAAGGGAAACTGAGAGGTGAGTGAGATGATTCAGTAAACAGTAAAATGTTGCTTGTGTGGGGGATTTGGACTTTCTCTTTAAACCTCACTCCGATGTACTTCACTCTCTCCTTTATTTCAGGGTCAGCGGGTGCTATCGATTTCACTGTTAGAGATATGACCCCAGGAAATCTGGTAATAGTTTCCCTGGAAGTCTCTTCATCTGGGAGTAATGAGAGTCCTGGTTAATGGGTTCAGATGTATTTCCCCCTGCTACAGAGCTTTCCCTAACCCTGCCGTGTTCTTGCCATTTATTCGCAGCCGGCTCCAGGCAACCAGGCTCTGACTTGACCTCAGATTGAGCACAGCCCCCAGCTTACAGAGATGGTCAGGTAAGATCTGTTCCACTGAGACGTACCGATGGACAAGCACTGTCAAGGCATGGTTGTATAAGTATAACTGTGAGCATCTCAAGCGGTGTGAGCATCTCATGTAGTGTTAGATTGTGAAGCCAGCGGCATCACATCAATCCAGTTAAGGTTGGTGCTTGCACAGATCTTATTTAATTTGGTTGTCAATGTCCCATGAATACTTTCCGCCATACCCTAAGACTGGGGATGATATACACCTCCAAATCTCTGCTTGATTTTCAAAGAATGCAGCATCAAGTTAACTACGTTCTGAATGAAGATAGACTCATTCTCTGAGCTGATTTCCGACAGTATACCAATCCTTGAGATATCTTCATTCATCATAAATGTCACGAATGTCCCAGCTCCTGCTTTCAACCTAATTTCCACGAGTCCAGCTGATTTCACTCTCCCCCCATCTGTATCATATTGCGACCACAAATTGCTTGGTACTGTATCCAATTGTTCATTACCATGTTGATCATCTTCCTCCACTGTCACTGGAATGCTCCGCTGTGTTGTTACCTTGGCTTCCAAAAGATTCCTTATCAAGCTGCAGCACGCTAGTGTTTTCATTGAGCTGCCATCCCTGGGTTCCCAAACCCCTGGCGTGAGCATCTACCATTCCCTAATTGTTTCTACATGCCTGGCCATAAGGTCTAAATCTTTAGATTGATATCCCTTGTAAACATGCAGTGCAAGGCGTGGTACAGTCTACTACTTTGGCAGGGATGGAGTTGTCTCTCTTTGCAGGATCACTTCCTGCTTCTCTAATACCATTGCTTCGCTTCTCAAATTTTGAGGAGCTCTGTCTTTCTACTGCCACTGTCTTTCTAACACATCATCCTGACATTCACCAAATATCACTGTGTAGTCCAACTCAGACTTAGGTGGTCTTGCTTTAGTCAGCATCGTAAACACCTCTGCTTCCCACATCCCCCAAATGTCTTGAATATCACTTGCTATACCCACTATCCAATAACATTAACATCTTTAACTTCTGGCATCATTAATTATATATTGGCCTTTTCTACGACCACGTACTGCGTTGTGCACTCCAAACATACTTCTAACTGTCAGCTATGTTTATTTGAACTGTTTGTGAGTAATTATGAGACCATCTCCTTTGCTTCTCATTGAGGTGGGTTCGTGTATTTGCTGAGTTTGAAGGAACTGGAAAAGAGCAGAGGGAAATACTTACCCAGAGTAAGTAAGGTGATAAGTAGAAGCATGTTAGCATACATAAAATTCAAATGTGTATATGTGCTGTGTGTTAGTGGTGAGGCTGGTTGGTGGGATAAACGGAGGGGAAGATTAGTGATGAGAAGTAAGTTTGATGATACAAATATTCACAGGGTGATTGGTATTGAGGAAGATAATCTCAGGGTACAGATAGAAACAGACAAATTTGTCAGTTGGGCATGTGAGTGGTAGATGAAATTTAACTTTGATAAATGTGAGATGATGCTTCTTGCCATGAGGCACAAGACAAGACAGTACTCAATGGGTGGTGGGATACGAGGGAGCTCAGAGGAAATAAATATCCCTCAATGTGGCAGAAGTGGTTAATGGTTCACTGAAAAAGGTATCTTTACCAGCAGGGATTTCCTTTGGTGCTCTGGAGGACTTTGGTTCAGTCACAATTGGAGTTTTGTGTGCAGTTCTGGTCACTTTACGATAAAAAGCATGTGGTTGCTTTAGACAGTGTGCACAAAGACATTCGTGAAAGTGTTGCTGGGAGATTAGCAGTTTAGTTGCGAAGGTAGATTCTGTATAAGGTCGAGTTGCTAACTAACGAGTAGAGATAAGAGGATAAGACTATGTGGGGCATGTATTGTGGGAATCTAAAACAGTTTTTCCCCTTTTCTGAAGATCCAATAGCAATGTGGTCCATTTTTCTTAGTTGAAAGGCTCGGGGTTCAAATGAAAGATGACACCCAGAGGACGGTCGGTTGAGTTGGCAATCTTACAATCTTTAAAAATTAATTGAGTGACAATCAAGACAATGGAGTAAGTTTTCAACTGGGAATCGTGTAGTTTATAATATAATTTTCGAGTTACAAACACGAATGATCGATGAGTCAAGTCTATCCCATATAATGTTATCATTCAATGATTTGTTAGTTAACTTTCTGAATTAGGTTCTGTTTTTAGATTAGATTAGACGATTTACAGTGTGGAAAAAGGTCCTACAACCCAACAAGTCCACACCGACCCTCCGGAGGGCAGCACACGTAAACCTGTTCCAATGCATTTACCCCATTCACCTAACACTACGGGCAATTTAGCATATCCAATTCACCCAACTTGCACCGAACCAGTTTTTGTCTTCGTTTCAAAGGGCTATTAATTCGTGTACGTTCAAGCTGTTGTGATGGTTACTAGGAACTTCTGGTTCTGATTCAAGGAATTCACTCACAGATAAATTTTGCCACACGAGTTGCAAAAGTGAAGTAAAAGGAAAGCAACAATATAACCATGTTGAGGAGAACACCTCTCAACGAATTCTACAACGAGAGGCATTGAATGACCGAATAGCCTCAGCAACAACAAGTGTCCTGAGTGAAAAGATGTGCAAAAACATTATATTTTTGGGACTAATTGTGAGAGAAATAAAGCAAGTCTTGTTGTTTGAGTACAACCTGCAATTCGCATTTGAGACCCAAGAGGATCCCATTAATTCAGAACTTGGGGTATTCAAATTGACTTCGTGAAAAACATCATTACAGTATATCTGTTGGGATAATTTGGTTGTTGAAAATGATTAAAACGTTGAAAGTGTCATCATAATTTCCCAGTGGATATACCACACAATATAAAGTCTCTGAAACTGTATTACCTCCAATTCCAACAGATTAACAGCCGCAGCAAGGGAGAGTTAGTGCCAAAAACAATAAAATGTTTCTTCCAAGGCTAATGGTCGAAAAAGTTTACTACACCATCATTGCTGTTGTTGGAGTTCCTGGTAAGTCGTTGAACCACTCATGTTGTACATATCTCTGCATCTTCCAAATAGAATTATTCAGAATGTGGGTCTCTATTCAAAGAGGAACAAGTAACCCCAGTGTCCACGTGTTACTGGGAGCATCACCTCAAAGTAAAATTATACTGAGCGTGGGTTACTAACTGGAGGGGAACAACTTATCCCAGTGGCTTTGTGTACGTAGGAGTATCTATGAATATAGAATTGAACTGTTTGTGGTGAACCGAATTCAAGTGAATACTGACTACGTTCATAACGAGGACCATAATTTGACTGTAAATGTGGAATGCTTCTTTCATAATATATTTCTAACTTCTGATGTGTTCACTAATGAAATTGTCATTGCAGATTGTAAATACGATTGAATGCAAATTAGATAAATCGCTGATGTGTATATTTGGCACTAAGTTTGCAAAGGTAAATATTCCATTGGGGGGACATATATGTGACTCATTCACATATCGTGAAAATAATAGAATAGCAATGTCAATTCATTCATTTTTCCGTTAGACATATAATGTTTACTTCAAAACTCTTTTGGACTGTTTGATATTCCAGCAAGGTTAGGGCAAGCCTGGATCACAGCTACTACATTTCTTTATCTAGACGTTAATAATGAAGGATCTGGACTAACAAGTGTTGACACTATTTCACACCTGTATCTGATAAGTTTTGGATTAACAATGTTTGAATCGGTTATTCATAATCTAAGCACAGTTGATTTTAAAGTGATCACTGTCCATTACTCTGTGATGTGTGTCCTCCTTGGGAGGAAGAGGTTTTGTTCAGGACGTTGCACCAGTTAGTTTTAATGCAATATTGTTTAAAAGCAAAATAAATTTAATAGGAAAACATTCTGATGCAATAAATAATGGGCATCAGCACTTACAATATTATGGCTGTGATAAATAATTGAATTAGAGAGGATTACAGAAAAGAAAGAGAATACAATACAGAATGTTGTGTAACATACAGTTGTATGATGGAAACGCACACTTCAGTCCAACTTGTCAATGCCGACTAAGTTCTGCATTTCATGGAATCCACATCGCGTGGAAACAAACTGCTCAATCCAACAAGTCTGCATCCGATCCCCCGACGTTGTCCCCTGCATTTCCAATGGCTAACACACCTAACATACGCATCACTGACCACCAGGCATAGTTTAGCATAGTCATACCGCCTGACATGTGCATTTTTGGACTTTTGCAGAAAGTTGGTGCGTCTGGTAGACACTGAAGTAAAACACGGGGAAAACGTGTAAACTCCACAAAGACAGTTGCAGTGAGGCTGGAATCGAACCTGACTCCCTTGTACTGTGAGACAGCAGTGCAGACCACTGAATCACTGTGCCATCCACAGACCTCTATACATTACCTATTCAAATGCCTTCCGAATATTACATCTGCACCGGTGTTTATGAATTCCTGCGGAAGCTCATTACAAAACTAAATCACCTCCTGTGTGAAACAGTTGCCCATCAAGAGTCTCCGATTCGGTGTTTTGCTGATTTCGGGTTTTATTTTTTGTGATTGTTTTGTTTTGGGAAACGACATTTAGACAGAGTTAATTAAACAAAATACATGCCTTTTCCCGACCAACCCCTTCCACGCCCCCAAAAGTACGTATTGAGTACCTGACCGTGTTTCTGAGATTAATTTTCTGCCCATGTGATTCTGTTTGTCTTTTGAAAGTGCAAGTCATTTCACTTGAGAAAAGCTACTGTAGTGATTCTAATGACATTGTACTGAACAAAAAGAAACCTGAGTTCTAAAATTCAACATTAATCTAGAAAATTCAATTAATCATTTCAAATCTATTTTCTTTCATCTTACAGTTAGTCTGCTGGCAATTACATTCTTATCTCGGAACAAGTGTGGCCTGTCAACATGTTCCACTCGCTATCTCGTAGCCATGGCAGTGTCTGATCTACTGTTCATTATTTTTTATATCATATTTTTTAAGTTTGTTCACTATTATTATCCACTGTCTTTTCTGGACATCACTCCTGTTTGTCGTGTTATCAACGTCCTGAGCTTCTTAACTGTTGATTGTTCTGTCTGGTTCACTGTTGCTTTTACATTTGATCGATTCGTAGCCATTTGTATTCATCAGATGAAATTTCAGTATTGCACAGAGAAAACAGCAATGAGAGTTCTAGCAGCAATCTGCATTTTCTTCTCTTTAAAGAATATTCCCAATTATTTCATATATGAATCCGGAAGGATCGTCAGAAACATTCCATGGTTTTGTTACGTCAAAGACAGTTTTTATGACAATGTACATTGGGTGAGTTTTAAATATTTTGCAACATTTTTAACACCATTTCTCCCATTCATTTTTATTGATTTCCTCAACATTCTGACCGTCGGACACATCTTTGAGGCAGTTAAAGCACGTAAAGGACTGAGGGGTCAGAGACAAACAGAGATTGACCCAGAGATAGACAGCAGAAAGAAATCTGTGATTTTACTCTTTGCCATATCTGCCAATTTTATCCTTCTCTGGTTTGTATATATTTTATATATGTTCGATGCTGGTTATTACGTGGATGATTTTTATCTCTTTAAACAAGTTGCATACATGCTGCGGAATCTAAGTTGCTGCACAAATGCACTTATTTATGTGGTGACACAGAAAAACTTTAGAGATCAGTTAAAGTATGCCGTGAAATATCCAGTTATAAAAACAATTCAATTGATGAATAAATCCAATTGACTGAGAGCCAGCATGAGATGCAGCAGATAATGGAACGACGTGTCCACGTGAGGAATGAACGAAATGGCAAAAAAAGGAGTAGCAACAGGATTTTGTTGTTTTTTCCAATGAGAAAGAAATGACTCCTTCCAAGGAGCAACACGGAAGAGACGAGAGGAACAAAGTCAAAGTAAACTGCTGATTGCAATGAGCAGCAGAATACAGAAAGCTAAACAACAAAGCCCAAACCAAAGAGGAATGATTCATGCCTCAGAGAAAAACAATCTCCCAAGCAATCACTGCACAGCAAGTGAAGCTGACACAAAACTAAACTCTCTGGTAAATGTATCATCGTTCACTGCAGGCCAATGTGGGAAACCCTTTCTCCAATAACTCTCGGATCCACACAGCTGGACACATAAAACATGAGCATCTTCCAATTAAAGAAAAATAAATGGCATCCTGTATAAAATATGTTTTTAAATCATAAATGTGTTTCCAGGGATACTTTGTTTCCATTCAGTTCCCGCGGCTTGATCCAGATATCTGTTCGTTCCTTTGTTTATTTTTCTCATGATTTATGTAATCTGAATCAGAGGACCGGAAAAAATGTTGCTGTATGATCTAATCCTTTTTTTTAGATATTTATCTATTAGAGATCATTTTCACAAATTCCAGGAGCAGCAAATGCTGTTTTCTAAGCTGTTGCGTTGGTTTGGAAATTTTGGGGAAAAGAAAGATTAGAATAAAAATGACACTTTTCAAAAAGACAGAGAGACAAAGGCAAGAACCTTGTGCTCAAGGGATTAAAGGAGAAAGAAACCGACACAACTGCTTGACACAGCTGTTTCAGGGAAGTATCTTTGGACATCGAAGTGTGTCTGCGAAAAAGTTAACCATCAGTCAAACTCCAAGATGTACTTGAAGGAAGGTGCGAGAGAGAGCTCGCAGCACAGGAACAGATAAATGCATTGTTTTTAAAATATTCTAAGTGGAACATCACTGTCCTTTTTATGGAAGTCTGCAATAGTGAATAGAGTGGATTCTTTGTGATGATATGTTTATTGAGTTTTGCCTTTTGATTAAATTTAAAAATACAAAATATTGATACTGAAGTTGCCTGGAGCAGTGCTTTATTAGAGCAGTAAGACTGTACTATTTCTTGTCCCTATAGATTGTTCAGATGTAAAGATTCTTTTTAGGAGAGTAATGTGACCTTCCTCTACGATGTGAGGGGTTAGGGAGAATTTCCATGCTCCTGTTGAGTATGCTGGCAGTAAGAGTGTTTGGTTATGAATTCAATCAGATTATTTTGATCAGCTGGAACGGCAGTTAGAGGCAGTGAAGAATTTACAGGAGCCTAGCAGTTATAGGAAGGGAGAAAATCTGCAGATACAGTCATGTAGATGGGTTACATCTATTAAAGTTCGGAAGAAGAGGCAGGTAGTGCTGGAGTTTCTGGTGGCAATCCCCATCTTAAACAAGTATGCTGCTTGGGATGTACTCGAGATGTATCTCAGATGCATGTAGCACCAGCAGTCAAGTTTCTGTCACCAAGCCAGGCTTTAATGTAACGTAAAATGTCAGGTTCCAAGCGATTGGTTGTGATAGGAACCTCTAAATTCAGCGGTACAAACATTCTGCAGGGGACCGCGTGAATGGCTTGTTGCCTCTTCAGTGCCCTGATCAAGAATATCTCGGACAGGGTGTACAATGCGCTCAAAGGTAAAAACAATGACTGCAGATGCTGGAAGCCAGATTCTGTAATACCGTGGTGCTGTAAAAGCACAGCAGTTCAGGCAGCATCCGAGGAGCAGTGAAATCGACGTTTCGGGCAAAAGCCCTTCATCAGGAAGACAGGCAAAGTGCCTGAAGGGTGGAGAGATAAATGAGAGGAGGGTGGGGGTGTGGAGAAAATAGCATAGAGTACAATAGGTGAGTGGGGGTGCGGATGGAGGTGATAGGTCACGGAGGAGGGTGGAATGGACAGGTGGAAAAGAAGATAGGCCAGTCGCACAGGATATAGGGACGGTGCTGAGCTGGAAGTTGGGAACTGGGGTGAGGTGGGGGGAAGGGGAAATGAGAAAACGGGTGAAGTCCACATTGATGCCCTGGGGTTGAAGTTGTCCGAGGCGGAACATGAGGCGTTCTTCCTCCAGGCGTCGGGTAGTGAGGTAACAGCGTTAAAGGAGGCCCAGGACCTCCATGTCCTCGACTGTGTGGGAGGGGGAGTTGACATTTTGGGCCACAGGGCAGTATGGTTGGTTTGTGCGGGTGTCCCAAAGATGTTTCCTAAAGCAGAAGCTAAAAATAGAAAGCAGGTGAACCCTAAGGCATAGAAAGAAAATGGAACAAAAGAGGACAGGGAGTATCATTTTTGATAAGGGATAGCATTACATCCAAATATAAATGGAAAACGAACAGGTACGGGACATGAGAATTCATTGGCAGAGCAAGGAAACCCTCCCCCACCCCCTAGGCTTTCAATAGCATCATCACGAATAAAAGAATGACTAGGGTTAGATTCGGGCTAATGTAGCATAGTAGTGCAAAGTGGTGCATGGAGTCAGAGGAGATAGATTAAGCTCTAAATGAACATGTTTCGTAAGTATTCACACCAGAAAAAAACAATGTGCGGTTGGATAATGTGAAATACAAGCTACTACACCAGATGGGATTGCGGTGCATAAGGAGGAGGTGTCAGCAGTTCTGGAAACTATGAAAATAGGTAAGTCCCCTGGGCTGGATAGGATTTATCCAAGGATTCTCAGGGAAGTCATGGAGCAGATTGCCCAGCCTTTGGGTTTGATTTTTATACAATGTCTACAAGATTCGTGCCAGAAGACAGGAGTTTAGCAAATTTTGGCCCCTTGTTCAAAAAGGGGAGTAGAGATAACCTTGGAAATTATAGACCTGTGAGCCTCAATTCGGTTGTCAGCAAAGTTTGGAAAGGATTGTTAGAGACAGGATTTATAATCATCGAGAGATGAATAAGTTCATTAGGGATAGTTAACACGGTTTTGTGAAGGGGAGGTCGTTCCTCACGAGCTTTAGTGAGTTCTTTGAGAAGGTGACCAAGCAGGTGGATGGTGGTAAAGCGGTTGATATCGTAGATATGAATTTCAGTGAAGTGTTTGATAAGTTTCCCACTGTAGGCTATTGCACAAATATGGAGACATGGGATTGAGGTTGATTTAGCAGTTTCGATGTGAAATTAGCAACCTTAAAGCAGACAGAAGGTGACGGTTGATGGGAAATATTCATCCTGGACCTTGGTTATTCGTGGCGTTCGGCAAGGATCTGTTTTCGGGCCACTGTTTTTCATTTTTATAAAAGACATAAATGAGAGAATCGAAGTGTGGGTTAGTAAATTTGCGGATGACACTAAGGTTGGTCGAGTTGTGGATGGTAGTGAAGGATGTTGTATTTTACACAGAGATATAGATGAGCTGCATAGTTGGGCAGACAGTTGGCAAATGATTTTCAATGTGGAAAAGTGTGAAGTGATTCACTTTGGAAGAAGTAACAGGAATACAGAGTACTGGGCTAATGGTAATGTGAGAAACATCAATAATTTCAGTCTGAGACAAGATCTTAATCACTAGTGTCATTTATTTCACACTTGCAAGTGGGTGTGATGTCCACAAGGCAGGAAAAAAACACACTGAATACAATAAAGACTTGATATTTATATAATTTGGTTCCTACATATTGTTTTCTTATTTCATTGATCCCCCCACCCCAACACCGCACCCCCTCCGCCCCCGTTTACATTCTCCACTTCCCTAAGACCGGTAGCCATTACTCAGGTTTATCTATTGTCTTATCCGCCGTGTCTGTGACAAAATGCTTATTTCTGGACTCACAGGGCCATGTGACCTCATCCCATCCTTTGCTTACCATTATCTGCTCCCTCCATCTGTGCTGTCCCTCACAGCATTTTATCACTACGCCCTTTTAATTGATGTTTGTTCCTGTGTTTCTGTGATTCTTGGTAGTGTAGATGAGAAGAGAGATCTTGGTGAAAGGTACTTAAGATCCTTGAAAATTACAGCCAAGGTTGAGAGGAGAGTAAGAAGGCATACAGTTTGTTAGCTGTTATTAATCGAGGGATTGAGTTTCGGGTCCACGAGATCAAAAACAACAATGGTAGAACCACATTTGGAGAATTGCATACAGTTCTGGTCACCGCATAACAGGAAGGATGTGGATGCTTTGGAAATGCTTCAGAGGGGATTTGCCACGATGTTGTCAGTTGTGGAGGGAAGGTATTACGTGAAATGGTTGAGAGATCTGAGGGTGTTTTCGTTGCAGAGAAAAAGATTGAGAGGCGACCAAATTGATACATATTAAGGAAATCAGAAATTTCGGTCGGTTGGACAGTGAGAGCCTATTTCCTCTGATGGACATGGCTAGCACGAGGGGATGTAGCTTTAATTTGAGGTGTTATAGATAGAGGAAGAACATCAGAGGTAGTTTCTTTATTCAGAGAGTAGTAGTGGCACGGAGCGCACTGCCGGCAACAGTGGTAGACTCGCCAACTTTCAGGGCATTTAAATTGTCATTGGAATAGGCATATGCACGCGAATGGAATACTGTAGGTTAGATGGACTTCAGGGTGATTCCACAGGTCGGCGCAACATCGCGGGACAAAGAGAACGTAACGTTTGATGTTCTATGTACCTAAGGATGATGCACTTGGTAACACATCCAGGGATGTGGAGCGAGAACTGAGAAAGGAATGATGACCTTATCGGGATTGTACTACACACCATACAATAATCAACTGGAAATTGATAAACAATCTTGCAAAGGGATCGTAGTTATCTGTAAGGGGATTTTAACCTTGCAAACATAAACTAAAATTGCCATAGTTTTAAGGGTTTAGACGGAAAGGAATTTGTCAAGTGTGTGTAAGAAAATGTTCTAATTAATTATGTCGATTTCCCGACTAGAGACAGTGAACAACTTAACTTACTCTTGGGAAACTGCGCAGAGCAGGTCACTGAGGTGACAGTGGGAGAGCAGGTTGGGCCAGAGGCCATAAATATATTGTTTTAAAACAGCGATGGGAAAATATAGATCCGTTCTAAAACTTAATGTTCTAAAAGGGAGGAAAGCCAATTTTGAAGGTATTAGGAAAGAATTTTCCGAAGCTGACTGGGGGCGAATATTCGCCAGTAAAGCTACAATTGGAAAATGAGAAACATTCAAAAATGCGATATTGAGAATCCAGAGCCAGTATGTTCCTGTACGGGTGAAGGACATTGCTAGTCTGAAAAGGGAATATTGGATCACTAGAGAAATTGAGGCTGTGGTTAAGAAAAAGAAGGAAGCATATGTCAGGTATCGGCATCAGAGGTCGAGTGAATCATAAGCAGAGTATAAAATCAGTTGAAATACACTTGAGAGGGGAATCAGGAGTGTGAAAAGGGGACATGAGATAACTTTGGCAAATAGGATTAATGAGAATCCAAGCGCATGTTATAAACAAAAGAATGACAAAATGAGAAATAGGGGGAGAGTAGGATCCCTTAAATGTCAGCAATGCAGCCGATGAATGGAGCAGCAGGAGGAGGGGATATTCTAAACGAGTATTTTGCATTAGTGTTTACTATTAACAAGAAAATGGAAGGTGGGGAAATCGATAGTGATGTGTTGAAAAATGTCCATATCAGAAGGGAGTAGATGCTGGATGTCTTAAAATGCATATAGGTGGATACATCTCAGGACTTTATCAGGTATGATCTCGATCTCTGTGGGAAGCTGGAGAAATGATTGCTGTGCACTTTGCTGAGATCTTTGCTTCATCAATAGTCAGAAGTGACGTGCCACATGACTGGCTGTTCACCGAAGTGGTGTCACCATTTGAGAAAGGTAGGAAGGAACTGCAGACCAAAACAAAGCTAATGTCAGTGATGGGTTAGTTTTTGGAAGGAATCCTGAGGGAGAAGATATGCAAGTATTTGGAATGACAAAGATTGATTCGGGATAGTCAACACGGCTTAATGCTTTAGAAGTCAGGTCTCACTAATTTGATGGAATGTTTTGAAGAATTGACGGTAGATGAATGATGAGGGCAGAATGGTGGACGTGATCTTTGAAGTCTTTCGTCATGCATTTGCAAGATTGCATACGGTAGAGTGGTTAGCATGATTAGATCACATGGAATATCGGGATAACTTGCTATTTTGATCTCGAACTGGCTCCAAGGTAAAAGAGAGGCGGTGGTGTGGGTTGTTTGTTTTCCAGGTTGGAGGCGTCTGAAAAATGTTTTGCCAGAAGGAAGCGGCAGTGGTCCACTGCTTTTCGTTTTTTCAAAATGATTTGGAAGTGAGCATAGGAGTTATTGTTAGGAAGTTTACAGCTGTCACCAAAACTTGAGGTGCAGTGGACAGCAAAGAAGGTTATCTCAGAGTACAATGGGAACTTGATCAGTTGGACCAGTGAGCGGAGGAGTGGCAGATAAAGATTAATTTCGATACATGTGATGTGCTGCATTTTGGAAAGGCAAATCAGTACAGGATATATGCAGGAAATGGTTTGTTCATGGGGCTGTGTTGCTGAACAACGAGACCTTGTAGTGCAGGTTCATAGTTCCTTGAAAGTATATTTTCGGGTAGATAGGACAGAGAAGAAGGCGTTTCGTTTGCTTGCCTTTACTTTTCAGTGTATTGAGAATAAGAGTTCGGAGGTTCCGTTGCGGCTGCACGGATATTGATTCGGCCAATTTATGAATATTACATGGAATTCTGGTCTCCCTCCTTTAAGAAGGATTTAATGAAACTTGAAAGCATTCAGAAAAGATTCACAATAATGTCATCATTTGAGGGTTTGAGGTATAGTGAGACATTGAACTGCCTGGGGCTGTTTTCCCTGTAATTGTTGTCACAGAGGAGGGAACATTTATTTTTCATTTATAAAATCATGAGGGCCTTGGAGAGGGTAATTAAGATTGTACTTTCCATTGGTTGGGGGAATCCAGAAATAGAGGCAATGGCTTCAGGGTGAGCGGGAGGAATTCATAGGGACATAAGGGGTAATGTTTTTTACACAGAACACGATATGGAATGAGCTGCCAGAGGAAATGACGAAGGCTGGCACATTTCGAACATTTATTAAACGTCTGGATGAATATATAACCAGGAAGAGTTTCGAGGGAAATGGAACAAATGGAACTAAATGAACCTGGGATATCTAAGTCACTACATGGACGAGTTGGAAAAAAGTGACTGTTTCCATGTTGGACAACACTATGAGACACCAATAAGAGCATGGATGAACTGTGATCTAACCCTTCATTCCTTTCTTTGTCCCTTATCTACAACATCTTCGTCCTCAATTCGATTTCAAACTGGAACACACTTCCTGTTGCGTTATAGAATATACATGGTCGTCGTCCTCATTCCTTGTGGCATGACCTGCTACCGAGCACAACATCTGATTTCAGGTCAGTATGCAGGACAGAAGCCATTCAGTGCCGGGGGGGAAGTGTGTCTTGAATACATAAAATCGTTGATATCGTCGATGAAATTCCAGACTCTAACAACGTATTAATTAAACATGTGAATATTACATTGTGAGTTGGAATAGAGAAAGCTGAATTTTATTTTCTGTCACATTCTGTTCCTCAATCAACATTATTTTTGGAGTGTTTCTGTTCCGTGAGGCAGAACACTCTCACCTTCTCAGGGGCTGATAAGAATGGGGGAATAAATGCTGAACCCAGCCAATGATGCCCACATCCCATTACCGAATGACAAAACATTCCCTGTGTATTCCTCATCACTCACTGCCTCTGCAGACAAAGCAAAACATCTTCACTTCCCTCGTCCCACGGCTCGATGACATTGGCAAAGCATTCTAAACTTTGGTGTCACTATCCCATGAGGTCACTCTGATTTGTGAACAACAAAATGGAAAATAATATTTAATAGTAAATAAATTGTGTAGTAAAGGGGTACTAGCTCCAACAACGCAGGGCTCGGGTCTCTTATTCGACGTCTCACTCACACAGGCACACACACACACACATTATATCTCTGTTAAACAATCCCTGAATGTCAGATTAACGCTGGACATCCACACACCAGGGTCAGGCTCAAGACACACCTCCCCCCGTCACTGAGTGGCTCCTGTACTGCATACTGACCTGAAATCAGATGCTGTGCTCGGTAGCAGGACATGCCACAAGGGATGAGGACGAAGACCGTGTGTATCTTCAGAACAGCAATCTAACAGGGAATGAGAAGAGAACAGTGAGAAGCAAATAAAGAACTTGGCGTAGAATTTGTCGAGTAGTTCAGTTCTTGCTATGTGTGTGTAATGTCGGTGCGGCCTGCCATTCTGTTTGTCTGTGTCTGTGCACCTGAAGATAATGAGAGTAGAGAGTGAATTTATCTCAGCACCACTTGTCAGATTATACATGCCTTTAAATCATGTATTGGGATTTCAGCTGTATAAACTCCATCTTTTACCTGTCTGGGGCTTTTTTGATGGTTACAGTGTGGGGTGGCGTTTCCTCTGCATCTAACCCTGTTCTGGCCATACCGTGGGGGTTGTTGGGGATACATTAAAGATACTGGAAATGTGTTGCTGGAAAAGCACAGCAGGTCAGGCAGCATCCAAGGAGCAGGAGAATCGACGTTTTGGGCATGCCCTCTTCAGAGTGGTGCTTCCTCTGCATCTAACCCTGTGCTGGCCATACTGTGTGGGTTGTTGGGGATACATTAAAGATACTGAAAATGTGTTGCAGGATAGGCGCAGCCCTTCCTCAGGAATCATGCCCGAAACGTCGATTCTGCTGCTCTTTGGATGCTGCCTGAACTGCTGCGCTTTTCCAGCAACACATTTTCAGCTCTGATCTCCAGCATCTGCAGTCCTCACTTTCTCCCATACATTAAAGAGGGCCTAACAGTCTATCCAACTCTATCCACCCTATCCAGAAAGTGTTTGATGGGGACAGTGTAGGGGGGTATTAACTTTGGAACATAAGAACTATGCTAAGTCATTCCGCCCTGAAGACTGATCTATCATTCCATGTGGTCATTGCTGATGTGTCCCCTCACTCCATGTTCTTTCCTTTGGCCCACACCCATCAAGACCTTCACTGACTAAAAGCATATCTGTCTGAGATTTAAACTGAACAGCAGACTCGGCATCTTCGCTGTTTATGGCAGAGGATTCCAAATCTCTCTCACGCCTTGCGTCTCAAAGCACTTCTTAAATCTCTCTTGAGGTCTCTGGGCATTCAGTCTCAGGCTGTGCTCCATCTCGTTCTACAATCTGCACACAGTAGGCATTCTTCATCTCGGTGAATCATATATCAACCAATTGATACATTTGAGCAGAAACATCTGTACATCTCTCCTCAGAATTTATCCCCTCAAGTCCAGGATCATTCTTCCTTCTAAGAGTTTATTCCCGTTCTCCCGATCTATCAATATCTCTGTGTAATTTGGAGGGAGCATCTGCACAGTTTGCAATGCTGCTTTACTTTAATCCTGTCCCAGTGCTCTGCCGACATTGGGATCTTATTATCCAGTCAAAAGTGAGGTCTGCAGATACTGGAGATCAGAGCTGAAAATGTGTTGCTGGTTAAAGCACAGCAGGTCAGGCAGCATCCAAGGAACAGGAAATTCGACGTTTCGGGCCAGAGCCCTTCATCAGGAATGAGGAGAGTGTGCCAGGAAGGCTAAGATAAAAGGTAGGGAGGAGGGACGATGGAGATGTGATAGGTGGAAGGAGGTCAAGGTGAGGGTGATAGGCTGGAGTGGGGTGGGGGCGGAGAGGTCAGGAAGAAGATTGCAGGTTAGGAGGGCGGTGCTGAGTTCGAGGGAATCGACTGAGACAAGGTGGGGGGAGGGGAAATGAGGAAACTGGAGAAATCTGAGTTCATCCCTTATGGGTGGAGGGTTCCCAGGCGGAAGATGAGGCGCTCTTCCTCCAACCGTCGTGTTGTTATGTTCTGCCGATGGAGGAGCCCAAGGACCTGCACGTCCTCGTTGTAGTGGGAGGGAGAGTTAAAGCGTTGAGCCACGGGGTGGTTGGGTTGGTTGGTCCGGGCGTCCCAGAAGTGTTCCGCAAGTAGGCAGCCCGTCTCCCCAGTATAGAGGAGGCCACATCGGGTGCAGCGGATGCAATAGATGATGTGTGTGGATGTGCAGGTGAATTTGTGGCGGATATGAAAGGATCCCGTGGGGCCTTGGAGAGAAGTAAGGGAGGAGGTGTGGGCACAAGTTTTACATTTCCTGCGGTTGCAGGGGAAGGTGCCGGGAGTGGAGGTTCGGTTGATGGGGGGTGTGGGCCTGACGAGGGAGTCACGAAGGGAGTGGTCTTTGCGGAACGCTGACAGGGGAGGGGAGGAAAATGGTGGTGGGGCCCGTTTGGAGGTGGCGGAAATGACGGCGGAAACCTGACGAGGGAAACCCGTAATAGGCAGCATCCTCGTAAATCTTCTCTTAAACCTTTCCAAAGCTTCCATATTCTTCCAATAATGTGGTGCCCAGAACTGTACGCACTACTCCAAGCGTGACTCCGATAGAGTTTTGTACAGGTGCAGCATGACCTCGATGCTCCGAAACTCAATCCCTTTACCAATAAAAACTAACACACCGAATACCTTCTTAACAACACTATCAAACTGGATGACAACTTTCACGAATCTGTGTACGTGGACAAAAAGATCTCTATGCTCATTTATGCTCACCAAGAATCTTACCATGCTCCCAGTTCTCTTTATTATCACTGCTCTTTCCAAAGTGAATTATCACACACTTTTCCACATTCAACTCCATTTGCCTCCTCACAGCTCAGCTCTGGCGATTAGCTATGTCCCTCTGTAACCTGCCACATCACTCGGCACAGTCCACAGCTCCACTGACCTTAGTGTAATCCGAAATTTACAAACCCTTTCTGCAACACACTCACCTCGGTCATTTATAAAAATGACAAAGCACAATGTCCCCAAAACAGATTATTGTGGCATACCAGGAGTAGCTGTACTCTAGATTGAAAATTTTCTTTCAGCCACCATCCTCTGCCCTCTTTGAGCTTTTTGATTTCTGTTCTAAACCCATTAAATTAACTTTAAACACATGCCTCCGTATTATGTATAATAGCTTACCATTGGGAAACTTATCAAACGCCTTACTGAAATCCATATACACCACATCAACTGTTTTACCGTCATCCATCTGTTTGGTCGCCATTTGAAAGAGCTCAATAAGCTTGTGAAGCACGAACTACCCTTCATAAAACCATGTTGACTATCATTAATTAACTTTATTCTTTCTTGATGGTTAGATATCCTATCTCTCATAACCTTTCTAATATGTTAACCATTTCAGCCAAAGTAAGGCTCACTGGTCTATGATTACCACGGTTGTCTCTACTCCCCTCCCCTTCTTGAATAAGGGGACCGTATTTGCTTTCCTCCAGCCTCCTTGCACTAGTCCTGAAGATAATAACGACATTAAGATCAAAGCAAAAGGCTCTGCAATCTACTCCCTAACATCCCAGAGAATGCTATGATAAATCCCATCCAGCCCAGGAGAATGTTTTATCTTCACACTTTCCATAATTGCATACACCTCCTCCTTGTGAACCTCAATCTCATATAGTCTAATATCTTGAATCAGTGTATTCTGCTCGATAACAATGTCTTTTCCGAGTTGGAATGCTGAAGAAAAATATTCATTTGGTGCATTGCTGTGACTCCACTCACAACTTCCTACAACTATACGTGATGGTCCCTCATCTTTCTCTCGTGAAACCTTTATTCCTGATATACGAAAAGAAAGCTTTGGATTTACCTTGACCTTTCTGCCAACGCCTAGTTGCGCCCCCTTCTGGCTCTTCGTAGCTCTGTCACTGAGGCCTTTCCTGGCGAACTTCTAATTCACAAATACCCACACTGAGCCTTCACGTCTGATCCTGTTATAAACTTACTTCTTCCTCTTTGAAGAGATTCAACATCTTTAGGAAACCACGGCTCCCTGGCTCGACCACTGCCCTCCCTGACAGGTGCACATTTATCAAGGTCAAGCAATAGCTGTTCTTTGAATGTTCTCCACATTTCAAACGTGTCAACCTCCTGCAGCTTCCTTCCCCATCCTGTGCATCTTTAATCTCGCCTAATCACATCATAATTGTCTTTCCCCCCCAACAATAACTCTTCCCCGGCTTTATATACTTCCCTCTTTCCATCGCTAAAGTAATCGTTCCCATATAGTGATCATTATCCTCAAAGTACTCACTCTTGTGTCACTATCCCATGACGTCACTCTGGTTTGTGTACAACAAAATGGAAAATAATATTTAATACTTAATAAATTGTGTAGTAAAGGGGAACGAAATCCAACAACGCAGGGCTCGCGTCTCTTACTCGAATTCTCACTCACACTGGCACACACAGACACGCACACACACATACACACACACGTTATATCTCTGTTAAACGCCAGTCATCCACACACCAGGGTCAGGCTCAAGACCCACCTCCCCCCGGCACTGAGTGCCTTCTGTACTGCATACTGACCTGAGAGCAGATGCTGTGCTCGGTAGCAGGACATGCCACAAGGAATGAGGACAACCATGCCTATTCCATAACACAACGGGAAGTGTGTTACTGTTTGAAATCGAATTGAGGACGAAGATTTTGTAGGTAAGGGACAAAGGAAGGAAGGAGGGATTAGATCACAGTTCAGCCATGCTCTTATTGGTGTCTCGTAGTGTTGTCCAACATGGAAACAGACACTTTTTTCGAACTCATCCTTGCTGACCAGGTATCCCAGGTTCATTTAAGTCCCATTTGGCCCATTTCCCTCGAAACTCTTCCTGGTTATATACCCATCCAGACGTTCAATAAATGTTCGAAATGTACCAGCCTTCGCCACTTCCTCTGGCAGCTCATTCCATATACACATCATTCCTGCGTAAAAGCTCAATACCCCTATGAATTCCTCCCCCTCACCCTAAAGCCATTGCCTCTATTTCTGGATTCCCCCAGTCCATGGAAAATACAATCTTAATTACCCTCTCCAAGGCACTCATGATTGTGTAAATAAAAATAAAATGTTCCCTCCTCTGTGACAATCGTTACAGGGAAAACAGCCCCAGGCAGTTCAGTGTCTGACCAGACCTCAAATCCTCAAATGACGACATTATTGTGAATCTTTTCTGAACGCTTTCAAGTTTCATTACATCCTTCTGAAAGGAGGGAGCCCAGAATTCCATGTAATATTCATAAATTGGCCGAACAAATATCCTGCATAGCCGCAACGGGACTTCACAACTCTTATTCTCAATGCACTGAAAAGTAAAGGCAAGCAAACGAAACGACTTCTTCTCTGTCCTATCTACCTGAAAATACACTTTCAAGGAACTACAAACCTACACTCGAACGTCTCGTTGTCCAGCAACGCACCCGCATAAACATACCATTACCTGCATATACCCTGTACTGATTTGCCTTTCCAATATGCAGCACATCACATTTATCCAAATTAAACTTTATCTGCCACTCCTCCGCACACTGGTCCAACTGATCAAGTTCCCATTGTACTCTGAGATAACGGTCGTCACTGTCCACTGCATCTCCAGTTTTGGTGACAGCTGTAAACTTCCGAACAATAACTCCTATGCTCACTTCCAAATCATTAAAAAAAATAACGAAAAGCAGTGGACCCACCGCCGATTCCTTATGGCAAAACATTTGTCAGAGGCCTCCAACCTGGAAAACAAACAACTAACACCACCGCCTCTCTTTTACCTTGGAGCCAGTTCGGGATCGAAATAGCCAGTTGTCCCTATATTCCATTTGATCTTAGCATGCTAACCACTCTACCATATGAAATCTTGCAAATGCATTACGAAAGATCCCAAAGATTACGTCCACCAATCTGCCCTCATCAAACATCTTCCGTTACTTCTTCAAAAAATTCAATCAAGTTAGTGAGACATAACTTCTCAAGCATTAAGCAGTGTTGGCTATTCCGAATCAATCTTTGTCATTCCAAATACTTGCATATCTTCTCGCTCAGGATTCCTTCTGAAAACTAGCCCATCACTGATATTAGCTTTTTTTTTGGTTTGCAGTTCCTTCCTACCTTTCTCAAATAGTGACACCACTTCGGTGAACAGCCAGTCATGTGGCACGGCACCTCTGACTATTGATGAAGCAAAGATCTCAGCAAAGTGCACAGAAATCATTTCTCCAGATTCCCGCAGAGATCGAGAGTACACCTGATAAAGTGCTAGGGTTTATTCACCTATATGCATTTTAAGACATCCAGCACCTGCTCATTTCTGATATGGACATTTTTCAAGACATCACTATCGATTTCCCCACCTTCCATTTTCTTCTTCATAGTAAACACTAATGCAAAATACTCGTTTAGAATATCCCCACCTCCTGCTGCTCCATTCATCGGCTGCATTGCTGACATTTAAGGGATCCTACTCTCTCCGTAGTTGGCCTTTTGTTCTTCTTTTATTTATAACATGAACTTGGATGCTCATTAACCCTATTTGCCAATATTATCTCAAGCCCCCTTTCCACACTCCTGATACCCCTCTCAAGTATATTCTGACGATCTTTATCCTCTGCTAATGATTCAATGGATCTCTGCTGCCAGTACCTGACAAATGTTTCCTTCTTTTTCTTAACCACAACCTCAATTTCTCTAGTGATCCAGTATTCCCTTTTTAGACGACCAATGTCCTTCACCCGAACAGGAACATTCTGTCTCTGGATTCTCATTAACGAATTTTTGAAGGCTTCTCATTTTCCAACTGTTGCTTTACTGGCGAATATTCACCCCCAGTCAGCTTGGAAAAATTATTTCCTGATACCTTCAAAATTAGCATTCCTCCCCTTTAGAACATTAAGTTTTAGAACTGGTCTATATTTTCCCATCACTGTTGTAAAACAATTGAGTTATGGCCTCTGGCCCAACGTGCTCCCCCACTGACGTCTCAGTGACCTGCTCTGCAAAGTTTCCCAAGAGTAAGTTAAGTTATTCACTGCCTCTAGCCGGGATATCCGCATAATTTATTAGAACATTTTCTTACACACACTTGACAAATTCCTTTCCACCTGAATCCTGAAAACTATGGCAATTTTAGTTTATGTTTGCAAGGTTAAAATCCCCTACCATTACCATTGTATTATTCTTCCAGATAACTAGGATCCCCTTGCAAGATTGTTTATCATTTTCCAGTTGATTATTGTAGGGTGTACAGTACAATGTCGATAAGGTAATCATTCCTTTCTCAGTTCCCGCTCCACATCCCTGGATGTGTTACCAAGTGCATCCTCCTTAGGTACATAGAACATCAAACGTTATGTTCTCTTTGTCCCTTGATGTTGCGCCGACCAAACATCAATTAAAAGGGCTTAGTGATAAAATGTTGTGAGGGGCAGCACAGATGGAGGGAGCAGATAATGGTAAGAAAAGGATAGGATGAGGTCACATGGCCCTGTGAGTCCAGAAATAAGCATTTTGTCACAGACAAGGCCGGATAAGACAAGAGATAAACAGGAGTAATGGGTACCGGTCTTAGGGAAGTGGAGGATGTAAGCGGGGGCGGGAGCAATAAAATAAGAAAAAAAATGTAGGATCCAAATTATATAAATATCGAGTATTTGTTGAATTCAGTGTGTTTTGTCCCTGCCTTGTGGACATCACACCCACTTGCAAGTGTGAAATAAATGACACTACTGATTCAGATCTTGTCTCAGACTGAAATTATTGAAGTGAGTGAGCTTTGATTCTCACATAACCATGAGCCCAGTACTCTGTATTCCTGTTACTTCTTCCAAAGTGAATCACCTCACACTTTTCCCCACTAAAAATCATTTGCCAACTGTCTACCCAGCTATGCAGCTCATCTATATCTCTCTGTAAAATACAACACCCTTCACCACGATCCACAACTCGACCAACCTTAGTGTCATCCGCAAATTTACTAACCCACACTTCGATGCTCTCATTCACGCCTTTTATAAAAATGAAAAACAGTGGCCCGAGAACAGATCCTTGCAGAACGCCACTAATAACCAAACTCCAGGATAAATATTTCCCATCAACACTCACGATCTGTCTGCTTTAAGGTTGCTAATTTCTCATCCAAACTGCTACATCACCCTCAATCCCATGTCTCCGTGTTTGTGCAATAGCCTACAATGGGAAACTTACCAAACACTTTACTGAAATTCATATCTATGATATCAACCGCTTTACCACCAGCCACCTGCTTGGTCACCTTCTCAAATAATTCACTAACGCTCGTGAGGCACAAAACCCTTACTATCCCTAATGAACTTATTCATCTCTCGATGATTATAAATCCTATCTCTAACAGCCCTTTCCAAACTTTGTAGACAACCGAAGTAAGGCTCACAGGTCTATAATTTCCAAGGTTGTCTCTACTCCCCTTCTTGACCAAGGGAACAACAGTTGATATCCTCCAGTCTTCTGGCACGAATCTTGTAGAAAATGAGGATATAAAAATCAAAAACCAAAGGCTGGGCAATCTCCTCCTTGACTTCCCTGAGGATCCTAGGATAAATCCTATCCAGCCCAGGGGACTTTTGTATTTTCATAGTTTCCAGAACTGGTAACACCTCCTCCTTAAGCACCGCAATCCCATCTGGTCTCGTAGTTTGTATTTCAGTATTATCCTCGCAAACATTGTCTTTTTCTAATGTGAATACTGACGAAACGTGTTCATTTAGAGCTTAATCTATCTCATCTGACTCCACGCACCACTTTGCACTACTATGCTCCATTAGCCCTAATCATACTCTCATCATTGTTTAATTCATGATGATGCTTTCGAAAGCCTTAGGGATTTCCATGATCAGCGAATGAATTATCCTGTCCCATACTGGTTTGTCTTAGGTGTATAATTGGATGTAATGCTATCCCTTATCATAAATGACACTCCCTGTCTTCTTTTGATCCATTTTCATAATATGCCTGAGTGTTCACCTGCTTTTTTTTTTAGCACTCTGCTTTAGGGAACATTTCTGGGACACCCACATGAAACAACCATACCGCCCTATGGCCCAACATTTCAACTATCCCACCAACTCAGTCGACGACATGCAGGTCCTGGGCCTCCTTCAATGCTGGTCCCTCACTACCCAACGCCAAGTGGAAGAACGCCTCATCTTCCGCCTTGGAACACTTCAATCACAGGGCATCAATGTGGACTTCATCAGTTTTCTCATTTCCCCTTCCCCCACCTTACTGCAGTTAACAACTTCCAGCTCAGCACCGTCGCTATGAGCTGTGCGACTGGCCTATCTTCTTTTCCACCTGTCCACTCCACCCTCCTCCCTGACCTATCACCTTCATCCCCACCCCCACTCACCTATTGTACCCTATGCTATTTTCAGCCCACTCCCACCCTCCTCTCATTTATCTCTCCACCTTTCAGGCACTCTGCCTGTATTCCTGATGAAGGGCTTTTGCCCGAAACGTCGATTTCACTGCTCCTCGGATGCTGCCTGAACTGCTGTGCTTTTACAACACCACGGTATTCCAGAATCTGGTTTCCAGCATCTGCAGTCATTGTTTTTACCTTTGAGCGCATTGTGCACCCTGTCCGAGATATTCTTGATCCTGGCACCGGGGAGGCAACAAGCTATTCACACGGATCCCTGCAGAATGTTCGTACCTCTGAATTTAGAATTTCCTATCACAAACAATCGCTTGGAGTCTGACATTCTACGTTACATTAAAGCCTGGCTTGGTGACAGAAACTTGACTGCTGGTGCGACATGCATCTGAGATCCATCTCGAGTACATCCCAAGCAGCATACGTCTTTGAGGTGGGGATAGCCACCAGAAACTCCAGCACTACCTGCCTCTTCTTCCAAACTTTAATAGACGTAACCCAACTACATGACCGTATCTGCAGATTTTCTCCCTTCCTATAACTGCTATGCTCCTGTAAATTATTCACTGCCTCTAACTGCCGTTCCAGCTGATCAAAATAATCTAATTGAATTCATAACCAAATATTCTTACGGCCAACATACTCAACAGTAGCATGAAAACTCTCCCTCACCCTCACACCGTAGGGGAAGGGCACATCACTCTCCCAAAGGCAATGTTTGCACCTGAACAATCTATAGGGACAAGAAATAGCACAGTCTTACTGCTCTAATAAAGCACTGCTCCAGTCAACTTCAGTATCCATATTTTGTATTTTTAGATTGAATCAAGAGGCAGAACTCAATAAACATATCATCACAAAGAACCCACTCTATTCACTATTGCAGACCTCCAAAAAAAGGGCAGTGAGATTTCACTTAAAATATTTTAAAAACTATGCACTAAGCTGCTCCTTGACTGCGAGCTCTCTCTCGCAGGTCCCTTCAAGTGCATCTTGGAATTTGACTGTTGATTAATTTTTCATAGACACACTACGATGTCCAAATATACTTCCCTGAAACAGCTGTGTCAAACAGTTGTGTCGGTTTCTTTCTGTTTTAGTACTTTGAGCACGAGGTTTTTGCCTTTGTCTCTCTGTCTTTTTGAAAAGTGTCAATTTTATTCTAATCTTTCTTTTCCCAAAAATTCCCAAAACAACGCAACAGCTTCAACAACAGTAATTGCTGCTCCTGGAATTTGTGAAAATGACCTCTAGTAGTTAAATATCTAAAAAAAAGGATGAGATAATACAGCAACATTTTCCGGTCCACTGTCTCAGATTACATAAATCATGAGAAAAATAAACAAACGAAGGAACAGATATCTGGATCAAGCCGGAGGAACTGAATGGAAACGAGGTAACTCTGGAAACACATTTATGATTTAAAAACATATTTTATACAGGATGCCATTTATTTTTCTTTAATTGGAAGATGCTCATGTTTTTGTAATTTGTCCAGCTGTGTGGATCCGAGAGTTCTTGGAGAAAGGGTTTCCCACTCTGCCCTGCGGAGAACGATTATAGATTCACCAGATAGGTTATCTTTGTGACAGCTTCACTTGCTGTGCAGTGATTGCTTGGGAGATTTTTTTTCTGGGGCATGAATCATTCCTTTTTTGGTTTGGGCTATGTTGTTCAGCTTTCTATATTCTGCTGCTCATTGCTGTCAGCAGTTTACTTTAACTTTGTTCCTCTCGTCTCTTCCGTGTTGCTCCTTGGATGGAGTCATTTCTTTCTCATTGGAAAAAAAACAACAAAATCCTGTTGCTACTCCTTTTTTTCCTCCTTTCGTTCATTCCTCACGTGGACATCTCGTTCCATTATCTGTTGCATCTCATATTGGTTCTCAGTCACTTGGATTTATTCATCAATTGAATTGTTTTTATAACTGGATATTTCACGGCATACTTTAACTGATCTCTAAAGTTTTTCTGTGTCACCACATAAATAAGTGCATTTGTGCAGCAACTTAGGCCCCGCAGCATGTATGCAATTTGTTCAAAGAGATCAAAATTATCCACGTAATAACCAGCTTCAAACATATATAAAATATACACAAACCAGAGAAGGATAAAATTGGCGGATATGGCAAAGAGTAAAATCACAGATTTCTTTCTGCTGTCTATCTCTGAGTCAATCTCTGTTTTTGTCTGACCCCTCAGCCCTTTACGTGCCTTAACTGCCTCAAAGATGTGTCTGACCGTCAGAAAGTTGAGGAAGACAATAAAAATGAATGGGAGACATGGTCATAAAATTATTTCAACATATGCAAAACTCACCCAATGTACATTGTCATAAAAACTGTCTTTGATGTAACAAAACCATGGAATGTTATTGATGATCCTTCCGGATTCATATTTGAAATAATTGGGAATATTCTTTAAAGAGAAGAAAATGCAGATTGTTGCTAGAACTCTCATTGCTGTTTTCGCTGTGCAATACTGAGATTTCATCTGATGAATACAAATGGCTACAAATCGATCAAATGTAAAAGAAACAGTGAACCAGACAGAACAATCCACAGTAAAGTAGCTCAGGACGTGGAGAACACTACAAACAGGAGTGATGTCCAGAAAAGACAGCGGATAATAATAGTAAGAAAACCTAACAAATATGATGTCAAAAATAATGAAAAGTAGATCAGACACTGCCATGGCTACGAGATAGCGAGTGGAACACGTTGACAGGCCACACTTGCTCCGAGATAGACATGCAATTGCCACCAGACTAACTGTAAGATGAAAGAAAATAGATTTGAAATGATTAATTGAATTTTCTAGATTAATGTTGAATTTTAGAACTCAGGTTTCTTTTTGTTCTGTACAATGTCATGATAACCATTACAGTAGCTTCTCTCAAGTGAAATAACTTGCAGTTTCAAAAGACAAACAGAATCACATGGGCAGAAAATTAATCTCAGGAACACGACCAGGTACTCAATACGTCTTTTTGGGTGCGGTGGAGGGGTGGGTCGGGAGAAGGTATTTATTTTGCTTTGCAGTTTACTCTGTCTAGCTGTAGTTTCCCATAACAAAGCACTCACAAAAACAAAACACCCGGAATCATTAGAACACCGATTCGGAGACTCTTGATTGGCAACTGTTTTCACACAGAAGTGATTCAGTTTTGTAATGAACTGCCACAGGAATTTATAAATACCGGTACAGATGTAATAATCAAAAGGCGTTTGGACAGGTACATGAATAGTAAATGCATGAAGGGTTTGGGATGGCACAGTGATTCAGTGGCTTGCACTGCTGTCTCACAGTACAAGGGAGTCAGGTTAGATTCCAGCCTCACTGCAAATGTCTATGTGGAGTTTACACGTTTTCCCCGTGTTTTACGTCAGTTTCTGCTGGATGCACCAACTTCCTACAAAAGTCCAAAAATGCACATGGCAGGTGGAATGATTGTGCTGAACCTTCCCTGGTGTTCAGGGATGTGTAGGTTTGGTGCGTTAGCCGTTGGAAATGCACGGGATAACGTCGGGGGATCGGATGTGGACTTGCAGGACTGAGCTGCCTGTTTCCACACGATGTGGATTCTTTGAAATGCAGAACTTAGTCGGCATGGACAAGTTGGACTGATAAGTGCGTTTCAATTATACAACTCTATGATGCTCATCGTGCATTCAGGGATTGTAATGGCATTGTAAGTCAATGCGTGTTTGGTAGATTCTTACTGCTTAAGATTATTATTGTCTGGTATTTGCGGCATGGGAATGCTATTTATCAATGACCATACCAAGCTGGATGCTATCATGAAGTTTTAGGACACAAATATCTTCATTATACAAAGAGGTGCAAACTGTGCTGAACATGGTGTAATTGTGTGGAAACATCTTTGCTTTGGACATGACAAGTGGAGGGAAGGGCATTGATGAGGCAACTGCAGAGTTCGGGGCCAAGTACACGACCTTGCAGAATTCATGCATCAATGTGTGACAGCTGAGATGATTGTCCTTTTAGTGCCAGAACCATCTTACCTGTAGGCAGTGGAATGATAAAGAGAGTTGTAATTTCTTTGACTCCAGTTTGTTAAAGGCTTCCTGTTGTCAGTGTATGTTTATAATTTATACGTTAAGAAGCGGAGATTTTATTTCAGTTAATAGAAAACTATAAAAATAGGAACTTCTGATTCAGGAATAAATATTTTGTAATTGCAAGTCAAACAATCCAGAGAGTGTCGCACTTTAGAGTTTAACACTTGGTTATGTTGAATGGTCAGTAGGTGTGGAACAAAAATGGGGTTTGTGTGATGAGGTTGGACATCTGGCAGAATCATAACGTTTATCATTATCATACGAAAAGAAGACAAATGTTCTTTACTTGGAAAATTAGATCTATGAGCTCTGCCATTAACATGAATTATGTAGACGACCAGCAGAATCTCACGAATATGCCTGAAGTTAAAGATCTTGTTCACGATTTTCTGTATTATTATACAACATTCTTCATTGTATTCTCTTTCTTTTCAATAATCCTCTCTAAATCAACTATTTATCACAGCCATAATATTACAAGTGCTGATGCCCATTATTTATTGCATCAGAATATTTTCCTACTAAATTTATTTTGCTTTTTCATAATATTGCCTTAAAACTAACTGGAGCAACGACCTTAACAAAACCTCTCCCTCCCAAGGAGGACGCACATCACAAAGTAATGGACAGTGATCATTTAAAAAAAATCAACCACGCTTAGATTATGAATAACCGATTCATAATTGTTAACCAATTGTTAACCGCTTGTTAATCAAAATCTTAACAGATACAGGTGCGAAACAGTTTTAACACTTGTTCGTGCAGACCCTTCATTATAAACGTCTAGACAAAGAAATGTAGTAGCCATGATACAGGCTTGCCCTAAACTTGCTGGAATATCAATCAGTCCAAAAGATTTTTTAAGTAAACATGATTGGTCCATCGGACAAATGAGTGAATTGACATTGCTATTCTGTTATTTTCACGATATGCGAATGAGTCACATATATGTACCCCCAATCGAACATTTAACTTTGCAAACTTAGTACCAAATATACACATCAACGATTTATCAAATTTGCATTCAATCGTATTTACAATCTACAAGGACAACTTCATCAGTGAACACATCAGAAATTAGAAATGAAAGAAGCATTCCACATTTACAGTCAAATTATGGTTGTCGTTATGAATGTAGTCAGTATTCACTTGAATTCGGTTCACCACAAACAGTTCAATTCTATATTCATAGATGCTCCTACATACACAAAGCCACTGGGGCAAGGTGTCCCCCTCCATTAAGGGGCGGCACGGTGGCACAGTGGTTAGTACTGCTGCCTCACAGCGACAGGGACCTGGGTTCAATTCCCGCCTCAGGTGACTGACTGAGTGGAGTTTGCACATTCTCCCCGTGTCTGCGTGGGTTTCCTTCCACAGTCCAAAGATGTGCGGGTCAGGTGAATTGGCCATGCTAAATTGTCCTTAGTGTCAGGTAAGGGGTATATGTAGGGGTATGGGTGGGTTGTCGCTTCGGCGGGTCGGTGTGGACTTGTTGGGTCGAAGGGCCTGTTTCCACACTGTAAGTAATCTAATCTAATCAAAATTTCGTAACCCACACTCAGTATCTTTTTACTTTGAATTCCAAGACTTACCAGGAACTCCAACAACAGCAATGATGGTGTAGTAAACTTTTGCGACCATTTGCCTTGGAAGATGCATTTTATTGTTTTTGGCACTAACTCTCCCTTGCTGTAGCTGTTAATCTGTTGGAATTGGAGGTAATACAGTTTCAGAGACTTGACTTTATATTGTGTGGTATATCCACTGGGAAATTACGATGGCACTTTCAACGTTTTAATCATTTTCAACAACAAAATTATCCCAACAGGAACACTTTAATGATGTTTTTCACTAAGTCAATTTGAATAGCCCAATTTCTGAATTAATTGAATCCTCTTGGGTCTCAAGTGCGAATTGCAGGTTGTCTTCAAACAACAAGACTTGCTTTATTTCTCTCACAATTAGTCCTAAAAATATAATTTTTTGACTTCTTTTCACTGAGGACAGTTGTTGTTGCTGAGTCTCTTCAGTCATTCAATGCCTCTCGTTGTAGAGTTCGTTGATGTGTTCTACTCAACATGGTAATATTGTTGCTTTCCTTTTACTTCACTTTTGCAACTCGTTTGGCGAAATTTATCTGTGAATGAATTATCTGAATCAGAACCAGAAGTTCGTAGTAACCATCACAACAGCTTGAACGTACAGTAGTTAATATTTCTTCAAAACGAAGATAAAAATTAGTTAGGTTCAATTTAGGTGAATTGGCCATGCTAAATTGCCCGTATTGTCAGATGAAAGGTAAATGTATTGGAATAGCTTTAAGTGGGTTGCTCTTCGGAGGGTCAGTGTGGACTTGTTTGGCCGTAGGGCCTGTTTCCACACTGTAAATCGTCTAACCTCATCTAAAAACAGAAAGTAATTCAGAAAGTTAACTTACAAATCATTGAATAACAACATCCTATGGGATAGACTTGACTCATTGATCTGTCGTGTTTGGAACTCGAAAATTATATTATAAACTACACGAGTCCCATTTCAAAACTTACTCCATTGCCTTGATTGTCATTCAATAACTTTTTAAAGATTTTGAAGATTCACAACTCAACCGACCGTCCTCTGGGTGTCATCTTCCCTTTGAACCTCGAGCCTTTCAGCTAACAAATGGACCACATTGCTATTGGATCTTCAGAGAAGGGGAAAAAAACTGCTTTAGATTCCCCCAATCCATGTCCCTCATCGTCTTATCCTCTTATCTCTACTCGTAAGATCACAACTCGACCTTATCCAGAATCTGTCTTCACAACTAAACTGCTACTCTCCCAGCAACATTTTCACGAATGTCTTTGTGCACCCTGTCTAATGCAATCACACCCCTTCTTATCATACAGTGACCAGGACTGCACACAAATCTCCAATTGTGACTGAACCAAAGTCCTCCAGAGCACCAAAGTATATCCCTGATGGTAAATATATATTTTTCACTGAACCATGAACCACTTCTGCCACATTGAGGGATCTTTATTTCCTCTGAGCTTCCTCGTATCCCACCACTCATTGAGTACTGTCTTGTCTTGTGCCTCCTGGCAAGAAGCATCATCTCACATTTATCAAAGTTAAATATCATCTACCACTCACATGCCCAACTGACAAATGTGTCTGTTTCTATCTGTAACCTGAGATTATCTTCCTCACTAACAATCACCCTGTGAATATTTGTATCATCAAATTTACTTATCACCCTAATCTTCCCCTCTGTTTGTCCCACCAACCAGCCTCACCACTAACAAACAGCACATATACGCATTTGAATGTAAAGTATGCTAACATGTCTCTACTTATTACCTTACTTACTGCGGTCAAGTATTTCCCTCTGCTCTTTTACAGTTCCTTCAAACTCAGCAAACACAATAACACGCCTGAATGAGAAGCAAAGGAGTTGGTCTCATAATTCATCACAAACAGTTCAGATAAATGTAGCTGACAGGTAGAAGTAAGTTTGGAGTGAACATAGCAGGACTCGGTCGTAGAAAAGGCAAATATACAATTAATGAAGCCAGAAGTTAAAGAGGTTAATGTTTATTGGAGAGTGGATATAGCAAGAGATTTGGGGGATGTGGGAAGCTGAGGTGTTTACGATGTTGACCAAAGCAAGATCACCTGAGTCTGAGCTGAGTGATATTTGATGAATCTCAGGATGAGGTGGTAGAAAGACAGTGCTCCAAAATATGTGAGAAATGAAGCAATGTTATTAGTGAAGCAGTAAGTGATCCTGCAAATAGAGAGAAATCCATCCCTGCCTAACTGGTAGACTGTCCCAGGCTCTGTACTACATATAGCCTTACTGGTAAATAAGGGATATCAGTCTCCAGATTTAGGCCCTATGGCCAGGCATGTAGAAACAATTAGGGAATGGTATACGCTCACGAAAGGGGTTTGGGAACCAAGGGATGGCAGCTAAATGAAAACACTAGCGTGCTGCAACATGACAGGGAATCCAAAGTAAGCCAAGGTAACAACCCAGCGGAGCATGTCAGTGACAGTGGAGGAAGGTGATCAATATGGTAATGAGCAATTGGATACAGTACCAGGCAATTTGCGGTCGCAACATGATACAGATGGGGGGAGAGTGAAATCAGCTGGACCAGTGGAAATAAGATTGAAAGCAGGAGCTGCGACATTAGTGAAGTTTATAACAAATGAAGATATCTCAAGCGTTGGTATACCATCGGAAATCAGCTCAGAGAATGAGTCTGCCTTCATTCAGAACCTAGTTAATTTGATGCTGCATTCTTTGAAAGTCAAACAGAGATTTGGATGAGTATATCATCCCCAGTCACAGGGTATGATGGAAAGAATTCATGGGACATTGACAGCCAAATTAAACAAGATCTGCACAAGCACCAACCTTAATTGGATTGATGTGCTGCCGCTGGCTTTACAATCTATCACTACATGAGATGCTCACTCCGCTTGAGATGCTCACAGGTAGACCTATGCCAGTGCCCAGGTGGAGAGGCTCACACAAAGGGCTTCCTTGAAGCAGTTAAACTCAGAACTTAAGCAATGTATGCAGCAGCAACCTATGATACATGAGACTATCCACTTGCTGGAAATACAAAGGGAACTGACAGCTGTCAACGAGGAAGGACCGAGCAAGCCCGGGGATTGTGTATGCGTGCGGTATTTCGAAGATGCTGAAATGAGTCAAGGAGAGAGAACATTCTTAGAGACTAAGACATCATCTACCGACATACATGTGGAAGGACGACACATATGCTACCACCTTAATCATTGTACTAAAGCTCTCTCACCAGCACAAATTAACTATAACACTGGGGTAAGTGGAGTTAAGTCTGAAAAACATGGACACGGGTAGGGCACACAGGAGGCTGGTACTCCTCCATAGGGTTCTGAACAAGGTACAGGTAAAGTTCTTGGGAATCCTGATCATTCCAGAAATGATACGAATGGAGATGTCGAGAACAGTCCTCCTGGCAGCAAGGATGCGGAGACATGGTTGGGGGGGGGGGGCGGGGAGATGACCCTGATAACCACCTCTCTAATGCCAGGCCTGAATAATCAGACTTGGAGACTATTAACTTGGCAGACCTGGACAGTTAATGCCAGGGTTACTTTGCTGCCCCAGCATGGGTACGCACCCGTGACAATGACTGGTATCAATCGGCAAACTACACCGTCCCAGTCATGACTAGAAGGGATGACTTCTCGTGTACTAAGTTAACTCCCTCATACTATGTTGTCCATATGACCTTTAACCTGAGCATCTGTTCTGAATGGTGTTTGCAGCACTCCAGCCGACCCCTTTACCCGAATAATTCATCAATTCACAGGTATCCCCTTGCTCCCATTTGGAGCCTGCTACTTCAGGTCACTACATTCTATCAGCAGAATGACGTGGGCTGGCAGCAACTCCAACGGTGGTGTTCATATAGTACCCCGTGGTTCACAGGTAAGAGTAATTACACGTTTCCCGAGTCTGCTTTCAGGAAACCGGAAGGGTTGTGTTTTGAAAGCTTTAAGTGAAACGGCTCCACACTAGTTTACTACTTTGTGGGTCTTTGTGGGAATACGATTCAAATGGAGGTGGACACGACATTTGGAGCTGTTTTAAATTCTCAACGTGTCCCACTGGCAGATACTCACTGGCTGGGAGGTAAGAAAGAAGGGTGGTGCATGACGCTGCCCAATGACTGGAGTGGCAGCTTTGCCAGTGTAATGCTCCGACACAAGGTAGTTATACCACCACACGCAGCTTGAGGCTACATTACAGTCGCCGAACTAAGCGACGGTATGTCCCTGACCTGACATTTCATATTGATAGTATAGGACAGCCAAAAGGTTTTCCTAACGAGTTTAAGGTCCGCAATTAAATTGACGCCGGCTGGGAAGCTCTTCTCCCAATGATGGGGATGAGCAAGAATGCTGAATGGATTAATTACATTTATTACAAAAAGCAGAGATTTATCAATTATACTGATGATGCCGTTGTGGCCTTCGGAGAACAATTGGATGCTACCACTAAAATCACATGACAAAACAGACAGGCCTTAGATTGGATGCAGTAAGAAAAAGGCGGAGTTCGTGTGATGTTTGGGGAACATTGCTGTACCTTTATATCTAACAACACTTGCTCTGGGGGATCTTTGACTGAAGCAATGGAAAAACTAAACAATCTAAGAAGGGAGATAAAAATAAAAACAATGCTGGGTTTGGTAGTCAGGCTTTATATTGGCTGAATACTATATTAGGGTCTTGGGGAGCATGGTGTGTCAAGATTGGACTTACTGTACGTGCAGTTTTGCTTAATGTCGCCTTCATCTTTTGTTGTGCTCTATCTTTTATTCAGTCCTTTTTAGTTCACGTCACTGCACGGCAACTTGTGATCATTTCAGATACCCCAGCAAAAGTTTACTCCTCAGGTGGAACCCCACTGTTAGATGGTTATGATCTTATAACTGCCACAGTACAAGGAATATGCCCACGTGGGGACGGCGATGATACTTCTGAAGAACGCAGTGCGGGTCCAAAATTGTGAGGGATCTTGGGTCTTTTGTTTCCTTTTTTGCTTATTGGAGGGCAGGATTTTGGCCCAAGGGACCTCAGGAATGGAGGAAGAAACCTTTATGTTTCCGACTCCGAAAATTATTTTGTCCATGTTGGGATATATATTTCTGGTATTGGGCACAAGTGACGCTAAGCTTATTGTCTTCGTTCCATGGGTGAGACCAGTAGGTCTCAATGGGGGAAATATGGAAAACAAAGAACATGAAAGCATGGGAAGAGATAAAGCATGAAGACCACTTGCATCTGTATTCTGTGGAAGGCAGAGGCAGGATGGGATAACCATAATGGAGCATTCTTACAGCAATTAGCAGAGTAAAGTTAAGGCTGAAAGGTCACTCGGGCACGATGAGATAACACAAGTAATAAAGCCAGTTTCTCTGTTAAGTGTTATTATGACAGGATTGGGACTCGAAATATTTGGAACATGACATTAAACTAGCTAATTAAACGTTACTAGAGTGAGCTTCAGACTGGAGACTATTGTAACAGATGGAATAGTTAAATGACTATCATGATAGGTTATTCTGTAATTGAAGATCACTGTAGCAGAGTTACCAATAAATATCTAACGGTGACATTAGAATAACATTTAGTAGAATGTACAACTTAGGTGATAATGGGAACTAACTGCACTGGTTTATTGTGTACCTAGACTGAGGTACTTGATTAATGTAGTTGGACATGCTCATGAGCTAACAGATACATGATTAAAAAATATAAAAATCCACGGACCCCGAGGTCGGTGGGCTTTCGAGAATCAGCTTTCTCGTTGTGACGGTTTTTTTGTTTGCAAATAAAAGGCCTACTTCTTGTAGAACTCACTGCATCTCCTGGTGGTTCTCTATATTTTCTCCAAAACAGTGTTCGACAAGGTTCCTCGAATGCTCAGCCATAGACTGTGGAGCAAGGTTAGATCACATTGAATGCAGTATATTCAGCCTCTCCCCATCTCTCAAACCTTCAACCCTGGCAGCATCCTTGGAAATCTTTTCTGAACCCTTTCAAATATTGTTGCCAAACATCTCAATTTCATTAAGGATTTTGATAAGATTCTCCACAGTAGGCTATCACAGATAATACGGAGGCATGGAATTGAGGGTGATCGAGCGGTTTCGATCATTAATTGGTTTGCTGTAACAAGACAGAGGGTGGTGTTGATGGGAATTGTTTCCTCATGGAGTTCAGTTACTAGTGGGGTATTGCAAGGATCTGTTTTGATGCCACTGCTGTTGATCAGTTTTATAAATGATGTGGATGAGGGTATAGAAGCCTTGGTTAGTACATTTGTGGACGACATTAATGTTGGTGGAGGTGCAGATAGTGCCAAATGATGTTGTAGGTTACAGTGAGACATAGATAAGCTGCAGAGCTGGGCTGAGAGCTGACAAATGGAGGTTAATTTGGAAAAGTGGGAGGTGATCCACTTTAGAAGGAGTAACAGAAATACAGAATACTGAGCTAATGGTAAGATTCTTGGTAGTGTGGAAGAGCAGAGAGATCTCAGTGTCCATGTTAGAGACCTGAAAATGTCCATCCAGGTTGAAGGGTTGTTGACATTTCATACGTGTGTTAGCTTTTAATAATAGAGGGATTGAGTTTTGGAGCCATGAGGTCATGTTGCAGGTGTAAAAAACTCTGGTGTGGCCATACTTGGAGTGCTGCGCCCAGTTCTGCTCACTGCATTATAGGAAGGATGTGGAAGCTTTGGAAATGGTGCAGAGGATATTTATCAGGATGTTGCCTGGTACAGAGGGAAGGTCTTATGAAGTCGGCTGAGGGACTTAATGCTGTTTTCCTTGGAGAGAAGACGCTTAAAAGGTGACCTGACAGAGGCACACACGATGATCGGAGGAATAGATAGGACAGACAGTGAGAGCCTTTTTCCTTGGATGGTAATTGCTACCACAAGGGGGCATCGTTCAAAGTGAGGGGTGATACATATAGGCCAGATATGAGAGATAGATTCTTTATTCAGAGAGTAGTTAGGGCATGGAATGCACTGCCAACTTCAGTAGAGGACTCGCCAATTTTAATTCTGCTCGATGCAGTATTCCATTGCGGAACATTCTCTACATCTTAACGAGTATTCTGCGTCACACCTTCTGATATTAAACTCAGTATTCTCCACTGCAGCCAGCTTTTCACGGATTTCCTGGTGTCGGCTCTGATCTTCATTATCGGCAAATATTTTACTGAAGACAAAATAGTTGTGAATGTCTGGTTCAGTCCATATGTCCCGAAATGGGAACTTTGCAAGGCAGGGATGATCTCACAATTCCCCGTGTTACTGAAACAGTGATCTAGACATGGGCTGTAGGTGCTGTAGAGAATGATACAGCCCACTGGCTGGTTATTGTGCTTACTCAGCAGAGTTTGGAAAAGCTGAGCCGCGGTGCGGTTCCCGTTGATCTGGGCGAGGTTCAGCAATTGAGTTTCTGGGCAACGACTGCCGCTGTTCGGAAAGACTGCGAGGAAATTTCCACCGAGGGAGTTCAGGAAAATGTTCACATCGACGGTAATGAAAGGATCTATTGACCTGCTGGGGTTCAAGTCTACATCACTGTTGGTCTTTCCGCACTGGGAAGCAGGGAGAGCCACCAGGAAGGCGAAGTGTTCTCTCCCATAATCGGTCACCTGGTGCCCGCTGCTCTGCGGAAACTGGAAGAGGTAAAGTTAGGGTGTGTCAAGGAACAGACTTTGAGGAAAACATTCTCTTTGCAGTGTCAGTGGGCACAGTTTGAGATGAGGTACTTGGAACAATGCCCATCATATTAAAGAATACATGAAACCCTGCAATTCACATTTCATTTTCATGCATGGGATGGTCAATTTTGATGTACTTCGTATCCCTACACCAGTGTTGTAGTAAATTCTGGGATCAGTGAGAGGTTTAACGAGAAAATCAGGGTAATTGACAGAGAGCAGAACAATGTTACTTATTTTTGTACAAATCCTCCAGCAATGAATCAGAGAATGCCACAAGCCTTCTTGATAACTCGCTGTCACTTGAATTTGAGTTACTTTGACTGATGCACTATTTGATGCCGCATGATACACGGAATGGTTAAAAATAAATAGAGACTGGGAGAGAGAAAGAGAGAGAGAGAATGAGAGCTACAGGTGCAATAATTGGTAGCTGGAGGTTGGGAAAATCCTGGAAGAATTGTTAACCGGATAAAATGTTTCGGGCATCCCGAGACAAACAGAACAAAAGACTTGCAGACTGACAGGAAATGGGAATAATAGCAAAGGAGGCAGAAGGCGACAAAGGGAAACTGAGAGGTGAGTGAGATGATTCAGTAAACAGTGAAATGTTGCCTGTGTGGGGTATTTGGACTGTCTCTTCAAACCTCACTCCGATGTATTTCACTGTTTACTTTATTACGGGGACAGCGGCTGCTATCGATTTCACTGTTAGAGATATGGCCTCGGGAAATCTGGTAATAGTTTCCCTGGACGTCCCTTCCTCTGGGAGTAATGTAAGTCCTGGTTAATAGGTTCAGACTTATTTCCCACAGCTACAGAGCACTTCCTATACCTGCCGTGTCCTCGCCATTTATTACCAGCCTGCTCCAGGCAACAAGGCTCTGACTTGACCTCAGATTGAGCACAGCCCCCAGCTTACAGAGATGGTCAGGTAAGATCTGTTTCACTGAGACGTATCGATGGACAAGCACATTCAAGGTTTGGTTGTATAAGTGCAACTGTGAGCATCTCAAGCGGTGTGAGCATCTCATGTAGTGTAAGATTGTAAAGCCAAAGGCATCACGTCAATCCAATTAAGGTTGGTGCTTGCACAGATCTTGTTTAATTTGGCTGTCAATGTCCCATGAATACTTTCCACCATACCCTAAGACTGGGGATGATATACACCTCCAAATCTCTGCTTGATTTTCAAAGAATGCAGCATCAAGTTAACTACGTTCTGAATGAAGATAGACTCACTCTCTGAGCTGATTTCCGACGGTATACCAATCCTTGAGATACATTGATTCATCATAAATGTCACTAATGTCCCAGCACCTGCTTTCAACCTTATGTCCACTGGTCCAGCTGATTTCACTCTCCCCCATCTGTATCATGTTGCGACCACAAATTGCCTGGTACTGTATCCAATTGTTCATTACCATATTGATCATCTTCCTCCACTGTCACTGGCATGCTCCGCTGGATTGTTACCTTGGCTTCCTATAGATTCCTTATCAAGCTGCAGCACGCTAGTGTTTTAATATTGCTGCCATCCCTGGGTTCCCAAACCCCTGGCGTGAGCATATACTAATCCCTAACTGTTTCTACATGCCTGGCCATAAGGTCTAAATCTTTAGATTGATATCCCTTGTTAACATGCAGTGCAAGGCGTGGTACACTCTACTATTTTGGCAGGGATGGAGTTCTCTCTATTTGCAGGATCACTTCCTGCTTCTCTAATAACATTGCTTCGCTTCTCAAATTTTGAGGAGCTCTGTCTTTCTACTGTCATTGTCTATCTAACACCTCATCCTGACATTCATCAAATATCACTGTGTAGTCCAACTCAGACTTAGGTGGTCTTGCTTTAGTCAGCATCGTAAACACCTCTGCTTCCCACATCCCACATTTTTTTTTTAATATCGTTTGCTATATTCCCGATCCAATATCGTGAACATCTTAAACTTCTGGCATCATTAATTGTATATTGGCCGTTTCTACGACTACGTGCTGCTATGTGCACTCCACACTTACTTCTAACTGTCACCTATGTTTATTTGAACTGTTTGTGAATAATTATGAGAACATCTCCTTTGCTTCTCATTGAGGTGGGTTAGTGTATTTGCTGAGTTTGAAGGAACTGTAAAAGAGCAGAGGGAAATTCTTACCCACAGTAAGTAAGGTAATAAGTAGAAACATGTTAGCATAGTTAAAATTCAAATGCGTATATGTGCTGTGTGTTAGTGGTGAGGCTGGTTTGTGGGATAAACAGAGGGTAAGTTTAGGGATGAGAAGTAAGTTTGATGATACAAATATTCACAGGGTGAATGGAAGTGAGGAAGATAATCTCAGGTTACAGATAGAAACAGACAAATTTGTCAGTTGGGCATGTGAGTGGTAGATGAAATTTAACTTTGATAAATGTGAGATGATGCTTCTTGCCAGGAGTCACAAGACAAGACAGTACTCAATGAGTGGTGGGATACGAGGAAGCTCAGAGGAAATAAAGATCCATCAATGTGGCAGAAGTGGTTAATGGTTCAGTGAAAAAGGTATCTTTACCAGCAGAGATTTCCTTTGATGCTCTGGAGGACTTTGGTTCAGACACAATTGGAGTTTTGTGCGCAGTTCTGGTCACTTTACGATAAAAAGCATGTGATTGCTTTCGACAGGGTGCACAAAGACATTCGTGAAAATGTTGCTGGGAGATTAGCAGTTTAGTTGTGAACGTAGATTCTGTATAAGGTCGAGTTGCTATCTAACGAGTAGAGATAAGAGGATAAGACTATGGGGGGCATTTATTGTGGGAATCTAAAGCAGTTTTGCCCCTTCTCTGAGATCCAATAGCAATGTGGCCCATTTTTTTTAGTTGAAAGGCTTAAGGTTCAAAGGAAAGATGACACCCAGAGGACGGTCGGTTGAGTTGGCAATCTTAAAATCTTTAAAAATAATTGAGTGACAATCAAGACAATGGAGTAAGATTTCAAATGGGAATCGTGTAGTTTATAATATAATTTTCGAGTTACAAACACGATGGATCGATGAGTCAAGCCTGTCCCATAACATGTTACCATTCAATGATTTGTTCGTTAACTTTCTGAATTAGGTTCTGCTTTTAGATTAGATTAGACGACTTACAGTGTGGAAAAAGGTCCTACACCCCAACAAGTCCACACCGACCCTCCGGAGGGCAGCACATGTAAACCTATTCCAATACATTTACCCCATTCACCTAACACTACGGGCAATTTAGCATTGCCATTTCACCTTAGTTGCACCGAACTAATTTTTGTCTTCGTTTTGAAGGAGTATTAATTCGTGTACGTTCAAGCTGTGATGGTTACTAGGAATTTCTGGTTCTGATTCAGAGAATTCACTCACAGATAAATTTTGCCAAACGATTTGCAAAAGTGAAGTAAAAGGAAAGCAACAATATAACCATGTTGAGGAGAACACCTCTCAACGAACTTTACAACGAGAGGCATTGAATGACCGAATAGCCTCAGCAACAACAAGTGTCCTCAGTGAAAAGATGTGCAAAAAAATTATATTTTTGAGACTAATTGTGAGAAAAATAAAACAAGTCTTCAAGTCTAATTCAAGTGAGTACTGACTACGTTCATAACGACAGCCATAATTTGACTGTAAATGTGGAATGCTTCTTTCATAATACATTTCTGACTTCTGATGTGTTCACTGATGAAATTGTCATTGCAGATTGTAAATACGATTGAATGCAAATTAGATAAATCGTTGATGTGTATATTTGGCACTAAGTTTGCAAAGGTAAATGTTCCAATTGGGGGTGCATATATGTGACTCATTCACATATCGTGAACATAATAGAATAGCAATATCAATTCATTCATTTTTCCGTTAGACATATAATGTTTACTTCAGAAATCTTCCAGCAAGGTTAGGGCAAGCCTGGATCATGGCAACTACATTTCTTTATCTAGACGTTAATAATGAAGGATCTGGACGAATAAGTGTTGACACTATTCCGCACCTGTATCTGATAAGATTTTGATTTACAATGTTTGAATCGGTTATTCATAATCTAAGCGAATTGGTTTTTAAAGTGATCACTGTACATTACTTTGTGATCTGTGTCCTCCTTGGGAAGAGGTTTTGTTAAGGACGTTGCACCAGTTAGTTTTAAGGCAATATTATTAAAAAGCTAAATAAATTTAATAGGAAAAAATTCTGATGCAATAAATAATGGGCAGCTGCATTTGCAATATTATGGCTAGAATAAATAATTGAATTAGAGAGGACTACAGAAAAGAAAGAGAATACAATACAGAATGTTGTGTAACATACAGTTGTATGATGGAAACGCACACTTCAGTCCAACTTGTCAATGCCAACTAAGTTCTGCATTTCATGGAATCCACATCGTGTGGAAACAAACAGCTCAATCCAACAAGTCTGCATCCAATCCCCCTACGTTGTCCCCTGCATTTCCAATGGCTAACACACCTAACATACGCATCACTGACCACCAGGCATAGTTTAACATAGTCATACCAGCTGACATGGGCATTTTTCGACTTTTGCAGGAAGTTGATGCGTCTGGTAGAAACTGAAGTAAAACACGGGGAAAACATGTAAACTCCACAAAGACAGTTGCAGTGAGGCTGGAATCGAACCTGACTCCCTTGTACTGTGAGGCAGCATTGAATCACTGTGCCATCCCCAGACCTCTATACTTTACCTATTCAAATGCCTTCTGAATATTGCATCTGCACCGATGTTTATAAATTCCTGCGGAAGCTCATTACAAAACTAAATCACCTTCTGTGTGGAACAGTTGCCCATCAAGAGTCTCCGATTCGGTGTTTTGCTGATTCCGGGTTTTTTTTTGTGATTGTTTTGTTTTGGGAAACGACATTTACACAGAGTTAACAAAACAAAATAAATACCTTCTCCCGACCAACCCCTCCCTCGCCCCGAAAAATACGTATTGATTACTTGGCCGTGTTTCTGAGATTAATTTTCTGCCCAAGTGATTCTTTTTGTCTTTTGAAAGTGCAAGTTATTTCAATTGAGAGAAGCTACTATAGTGATTCTCATGACATTGTACTGAACGAAACGAAACCTGAGTTCTAAAATTCAGCATGCATCGAGAAAATTCAATTAATCATTTCAAATCTATTTTCTTTCATCTTACAGTTAGTCTGGTGGCAATTACATTCTTATCTCGGAGCAAGTGTGGCCTGTCAACATGTTCCACTCGCTATCTCGTAGCCATGGCAGTGTCTGATCTACTGTTCATTATGTTTGGTATCATATTGGAGGAGTTTATTTACTATTATTATCCGCTGTCTTTTCTGGACATCACTCCTGTTTGTAGTGTTCTCAACGTCCTGAGCTTCTTTACTGTTGATTGTTCTGTCTGGTTCACTGTTGCTTTTACATTTGATAGATTTGTAGCCATTTGTATTCATCAGATGAAATCTCAGTATTGCACAGCGAAAATAGCAATGAGAGTTCTAGCAACAATCTGCATTTTCTTCTCTTTAAAGAATATTCCCAATTATTTCATATATGAATCCGGAAGGATCATTAATAACATTCCATGGTTTTGTTACATCAAAGACAGTTATTATGACAATGTACATTGGGTGAGTTTTGCATATATTGCAATATTTTTAACACCATGTCTCCATTCATTTTTATTATCTTCCTCAACATTCTGACCGTCAGACACATCTTTGAGGCCGTTAAGGCACGTAAAGGACTGAGGGGTCAGAGGAAAACAGAGATTGACCCAGAGATAGACAGCAGAAAGAAATCTGTGATTTTACTCTTTGCCATGTCCGCCAATTTTATCCTTCTCTGGTTTGTGTATATTTTACTTATTTTCAATGTTTTTTATTACGTTAAAGATTTTGATCTCTTTAAACAAGTTGCATACATGCTGCGGAATCTAAGTTGCTGCACAAATGCAGTTATTTATGTGGTGACACAGAAACAATTTAGAGATCAGTTAAAGTATGCCGTGAAATATCCAGTTATAAAAACAATTCAATTGATGAATAAATCCAAGTGACTGAGAGCCAACATGAGATTCAGCAGATCATGGAACGAGGTGTCCACGTGAAGAATGAAAGAAATGGAAAAAAAAAGGAGTAGCAACAGAATTTTGTTGTTTTTTCCAATGAGAAAGAAATGACTCCATCCAAGGAGCAACACGGAAGAGACGAGTGGAACAAAGTCAAAGTAAACTGCTGACAGCAATGAGCAGCAGAATACGGAAAGCTAAACAACAAAGCCTAAACCGAAAGAGGAATGATACATGCCTCAGAAAAAAAAATCTACCAAGCAATTACTGCACAGCAAGTGGAGCAGACACAAAAATAAACTATCTGGTGAATGTATCATCATTCGCTGTCGGCCAGAGTGGGAAACTCTTTCTCACAAAACACTCTGATCCACACATCTGAACAAATTACAAAAACACGAGAAGCTTCCAATTAAAAAGATTAAATCGCATACTGTATAAAATATGTTTTTAAATCATAAATGTGTTTCCAGGGATACTTTGTTTCCATTCAGTTCCCCCGGCTTGATCCAGATATCTGTTCCTTCCTTTGTTTATTTTTCTCATGATTCGGGTAATCTGAGACAGAGGACCGGAAAAATGTTGCTGTATGATCTAATCCTTTTTTTTAGGTATTTGTCTATGAGAGGTCATTTCCTCAAATTCCAGGAGCAGCAATTACTGTTTTCTAATCTGTTGCATTGTTTTGGAAATTTTGGGGAAAAGAAAGATTTGAATAAAAATGACACTTTTGAAAAAAGACAGAGAGACAAAGGCAAGAACCTGGTGCTCAAGGGATTAAAGGAGAAAGAAACCGACACAACTACTTGACACAGCTGTTTCCGAGAAGTATCTTTGGTCATCGAAGTGTGTCTATGAAAAATTAACCATCAGGCAAATTCCCAGATGGACTTGAAGGAACCTGCGAGAGAGAGAGAGCAGTTCAGGAACAGCTAAGGGCATTGTTTTTAAAATATTTTAAGTGGAACCTTACTGCCCTTTTTTTTGGAAGTCTGCAATAGTGAATAGAGTGGATTCTTTGTGATGATATGTTTATGAAGTTCTGCCTCTTGATTAAATTTAAAAATACAAAATATTGATACTGTAGTTGCCTGGAGCAGTGCTTTGTTAGAGAAGTAAGTCTGTGCTATTTCTTGCACCTTTAGATTGTTCAGGTGCATGGATTGCCTTTAGGAGACTAATGCGCCCTTCCTCTACGATGTGAGGGGGTAGGGAGAGTTTCCATGCTCCTGTTGAGTATGTTGGCAGTAAGTGTGTTTGGTTATGAATTCAATAAGATTATTTTGATCAGCTGGAACGGCAGTTAGAGGCAGTGAAGAATTTACAGGAGCATAGCAGTTATAGGAACAGAGAAAATCCGCAGATACAGTCATGTAGATGGGTTACGTCTATTAAAGTTCAGAAGAAGAGGCAGGTAGTGCAGGAGTTTCTGGTGGCTATCCCCATCTCAAACAAGTATGCTGCTTGTGATGTACTCGAAATGGATCTCAGATGCATGTAGCACCAACAGTCAAGTTTCTGTCACCAAGCCAGGCTTTAATGTAACATAGAATGTTAGACTCCAAGCGACTGGTTGTGATAGGAACCTCTAAATTCAGAGGTACAAACATTCTGCAGGGGACCGTGCGAATGGCTTGTTGCCCCCTCAGTGCCCTGATCAAGAATATCTCGGACACGGTGTACAATGCGCTCAAAGGTAAAAACAATGGCTGCAGATGCTCGAAACCAGATTCGGGAATACCGTGGTGCTGGAAAAGCACAGTAGTTCAGGCAGCATCCGAGGAGCAGTGAAATCGACGTTTCGGGCAAAAGCCCTTCATCAGGAATACAGGTCCATGAGAGGAGGGTGGGAGTGGGGAGAAAATAGCTTAGAGTTCAATAGGTGAGTGGGGGTGCGGATGAAGGTGATAGGCCTGGGAGGAGGATGGAGTGGGCAGGTGGAAACAAGATAAGCCAGTCGCACAGGTCATAGGGACGGTGCTGAGCTGGAGGTTGGGAACTGGGGTGCGATGGGGGAAGGGGAAATGAGAAAACTGGTGAAGTCCACATTGATGCCCAGGGATTGAAGTGTTCCGAGGTGGAAGGTGAGGCGTTCTTCCTCCAGGCGGCGGGTAGTGAGCGAGTGGCGGTGAAGGAGGCCCAGGACCTCCATGTTCTCGACTGATTGGGAGGGGGAGTTGAAATGTTGGGCCATAGGGCGGTATGGTTGGTTCGTACGGGTGTCCCAGAGATGTTCCCTAAAGCAGAGCGCTAAAAAAAGAAACCAGGAGAAATCTAAGGCATAGTAAGAAAATGGAGCAAAAGCGGACAGGGAGTGTCACTTTTAATAAGGGAAAGCATTATATCCAAATGTAGAACTAAGACGGACCAGTAAGGGACATGAGAATTCCCGATAAAGTTTAATTTGGATAAATGTGATGTGCTACATTTTGGAGAGGCAAATCAATGCAGGATACATGCAGGTAATGGTATGTTCATGGGGGTGTGTTGCTCAACAACAAGACCTTGTAGCGTAGGTTCATAGTTCCTTGAAAGTGTATTTTTAGGGGTACAATAAACATACTGAAAATGTGTTGCAGTATTGGCGTAGCAGGTCAGGCAGCATCCAAGGAGCTGGAGAATCGACGTTCCGGCCATGAGCCCTTCTTTAGGAATCATGCCCAAAACGTCGACTCTCCTGCTCCTTGGATGCTGCCTGACCTGCTGCGATTTCCAACAACACATTTTCAGCTCTGATTTCCTACATCTGCAGTCCTCACTTTCTCCCTTACATTAAAAATAGCCTTACAGTATATCCAACTCTATCCTGACCCTAACCAGAAAGTTTTGATGGGGGCAGTGTAGAGGGATATTAACTTTGGAATATAAGAACTATGCTAAGGTATTCCGCCCTTAAGCCTGATCTATCATTCGATGTGGTCATGGCTGATGTGTCCCCTCACTCCATGTTCCCTCCTTTGGCCCACACCCCTCAAGACCCTTCACTGACTAAAAACATATCATTCCGAGATTTAAACCGAACAGCAGACCCGGCATCTTCGCTGTTTATGGCAGAGGATTCCAAATCTCTCTCACGCCTTGTGACTCAAAGCACTTCTTAAATCTCTCCTGAGGTCTCTGGGCATTCGGTCTCAGGCTCTGCTCCATCTCGTTCTACAATCTGTAACCAGGAGGCATTCTTTATCTTGGTGGAACATGTCTCATCCAGTTGATATCTTGAAGGTTTGATTAGATCTCCCCTCAGTCTTTTCAATTTGTGAAGAAATATTTGTACAAACTCTCCTCGGACTTTATCCCCACAATTCCAGGATCATTCTCCCTTCTAAATGTTTCTTCCCGTCCTCCCGATCTTTCAATTTCTTTGTGTAATTTGGAGGGAGCATCTGCACTGTTTGCAATGCTGCTTAACTTTAATCCTACCCCAGTGCTCTGCTTCTATTAGGAGTGTATTATCGAAGCAGTGTATAAAGTTCTTTACTCTGCATTGAACACTGTGCTGCACCTGTCCAGGGAATGCTTAAGAGGAGTAGTATAGAGGGGCCTTTACTTTGCATCTGACTTCATTCTCCACATATTTCCGTGAGGTCAAGATTGAAAATGTGAGAGGGGCACATGCTCTGATTTAACCCAGTGATGTTGTTGTTCTGAATGTATTTGATGGGCTCAGGATGGGGGACGTCCGTGATTTTATCAATATCTAACCCACGCTGAAAGTGGCCTGGGAATTTCAAAAGCTGCAGAGTAGAGAGAACTCTATTCTCTATGTAATCCCATTCTCTACTTGCACTGGTTTAAATATGGCGAGTCTGGTGAATTGTTAGGAGAACTGAAACAATGTGACATGTGCATTGATGCTTTGTGGATGTTACACCGAATACAAGATAAATTAAACGATCATATGTTAATTTGGTAGCAGAAACACAGAAAGCTTCTGTTCTGTTACTTATCTCGAAATTTCAGTCAGGGCCAAAAATACTGTCACAAAGTGCAATGAATCAAAAGCTGATTTGTGTCCCATATAAATGTATCATCACATTATGAATTTTATCTACAGAGGTAGTAAATGGAGGAGTTTTTTTGCAGGTAATTAAAATGCAAATTCCAGAGACTGCTTGCAGTGAATCCCTGAGACAATGTCACATTTCCCCAGTTTTTGTCTTACTTTCCAAGCACCAAATATCTGCGCGACACAAATATGCCAAAACTGATATGGTTCACCCACTGAATTGCACGTGTACTGACTTGTTCAGCTCCTGATGATGGGCTTTTGCCCGAAACGTCGATATTCCTGCTCCACGGATGCTGCCTGCCCTGCTGTGCTTTTCCAGCACCACTAATTCAGACTTGTTCAGTATCTGTCGCAAAGATTGAATTCTGTAGAGCTAGGCCCCATCCTAAGTCTTTCTCAAATGCCACACAAACCAGCTTATGTAAAGATGAGACGTGAAGGCTCAGCTAGGTCGCTTGAGAGTAAGAAGGCAACCAGGAAGGACATAAAGAGAGAGCTGAGTAGATCCAGGTGGGGTCATAAGAAGTCTTTGGTAGGTAAGATCAAGGAAACCCGAAAGCATTCTAAATGATGCCAGGGACATCAGACTGACATTATTAAGATCTGTGTTATTCAAGGGAAGAGCATGGAACAGTAGAACGGAGAGTGCAGTCCAGGGAATTCGGCCCACGATGTTGCGCCGACCTGTAGAACCAATCTAAAGCCTTTCCATCCTCAACCAATTCATTTTCAACCGTATGTGTATCCAATGACCATTTAAAGATGGCAAGTCTAATTTCCGGCAGTGTGTTCCGCGCACCTACTACTCTCTCACTAAAGAAACTACATCTGTCACTTGTCTTATACCTATCATCCCTTAGTTTAAATTTATGTCCCCTCGTGCGAGCCATCAGCATCTGAGGAAACAATGTTCTCACTGTCCACACTATCGAAACCTCTGATTATATAATATGTCTCAATTAATTCACCTCTGAAACTTCTTCTCTCTTACTAAGACAGCTTCAATTCTCGCAGTGTTTCATCATTAGACGTTGCTTCCATACCAGGCAGCATCCTCGTAAATCTCCTCTTAAACCTTTCCACAGCTTCCATATTATTCCAATAACGTGGTGCCCAGAACTGTACGCACTACTCCAAGTGTGGCTGCGCCAGAGTTTTGTACAGGTGCAGCATGACTCGAGGCTCCGAAACTCAGTCCCTGTACCAATAAAAGCTAACACACCAATGCCTTCTGAACAACCCGATCAACCTGGGTGGCAACTTTCAGGATGTGGACGACAAGATCTCTATGCTCATTTATGCTCACCAAGAATCTTACCATGCTCCCAGTTCACTTTATTACCATTGCTCCTTCCAAAGTGAATTATCTCACACTTTTTCCAAATTAAGCTCCATTTGCCACCTCTCAGCTCAGCTCTGGAGATTGGGCAGCACGGTGGCACAGTGGTTAGCACTGCTGCCTCACAGCACCAGGGACCTGGGTTCAATTCCCGCCTCAGGCGACTGACTGTGTGGAGTTTGCACGTTCTCCCCGTGTCTGCGTGGGTTTCCTCCGGGTGCTCCGGTTTCCTCCCACAGTCACAAAGATGTGCGGGTCAGGTGAATTGGCCATGCTAAATTGCCCCTAGTGTTAGGTAAGCGGTATATGTAGGGGTATGGGTGGGTTGCGCTTCGGCGGGTCGGTGTGGACTTGTTGGGCCGAAGGGCCTGTTTCCACACTGTAAGTAATCTAATCTAATTAGCTATGTCGCTCTGTAACCTTCAACATCATTCAACATCAACTCCACTGACCTTAGTGTCATCCGCAAATTTATGAACCCTATCTGCTACACACTCATCTCGGTTATTTATACAAAGGACAAAGCACAAAATCCTCAAAACATATTATTGTAGTACACGAAGAAATTTTCGAAATAAAAAATTTCAATCAACCACCACCCTCTGCCCTCTTTGAGCCAGCTAATTTCTGATCCAAACCCATTAAATTAACTTTACCCCATTCCTCCGTATTTTGTATCATAGCCTACCATTGGGAAACTTACCAAACGCCTTACTAAAATCCATATACACCACATCAACCGCTTTACCCTCATCCATCTGTTTGGTCCCCATTTGAAGAGCTCAATAAGGTTTGTGAGACATGAACTACCCTTTACAAAACCATGTTGACTGTCTTTAATCAGCTTTATTCACTTTTGATGGTTAGATATCCTATCTCTCATCATCTTTCCAATATTTTAACTATTTTAGCCAAAGTAAGGCTCACTGGTCTATGGTTATCAGGGTTGTCTCCACTCCCCTTCTTGAATAGGAGGACCGTATTTGCTATCCTCCAGCCTTCTTGCACTAGTTCTGTAGATAATAATGACAGTAAGATCAAAGCAAAAGGCTCTGCAATCTCCTCCCTAACTTCCCAGAGCATCCTATGAGGGGAAGACAGCAAGACTTCAGACAGAAACAGTTAGTCAAGGATAGTATTACAATGACAGAAAGAACGTTTGAGAACTCGTATATTGAGGTAATATGGACTGAGGTAAGAAGCAGGAAATCAGAAGGTACCCGATTGGCTGTTTTCTACAGGCTTCCAAATAATTCCACAAACGTAGTGGAAAGAGAGCAAAGATAATTTTGGATAGGAGCAAAAGCAACAGTGTAGTTGTTATGGGGCAGTTCAACTTTCGAAATATAGATTGAAAATTACATAGATGGAGTACAGGTGGGTCAGATTTTGTCCAGTGTGTTCATGGTGGTTTCCTGATACAGTATGTAGAAAAGCTAACAAGGGCAGAGGCTGCACTGGATTTGGTACTAGGTAACGAACCACGCCAGGTGCCAGATTTTCAGGTAAGTGAGTACTTTGAGGATAATGATCACAATGATTTTACGTGTACTTTAGCGATGGAAAGAGGGAAGTATATAAAGCCGGGCAAGAGTTATTGTTGGGGGAAAGACAATTGTGATGTGATTAGGTTAGATTTAGGATGCAGAGGATGGGGAAGGAACCTGCAGGGGATTGGCACTGTTGGACTGTGGAGCTCATTCAAGGAACACATATTGCGTGACCTTGATAAATGTGCACCTGTCAGGTAGGGCAGTAGTCGAGCCAGGGAGCCGTGGTTTACTAAAGATGTTGAATCTCTTCACAGGAGGAAGAAGTATGTTTATCATAGGGTCAGACGTGAAGTCTCAGTATGGACATTTGTGAATTACAAGTTAGCCAGGAAAGGTCTCAGTGACAGAGCTACGAAGAGGCAGAAGGTGGCTTAACAAGTCGTTGGCAGATAAGATCAAGTAAAACCTGACAGATTTCTATACAGAAATCAGGAATAAAGGCATGACGAGAGAAAGATTAGGGACAATCATGTATAGTTGCATGATTGAGTGGAGTCACAGGAACGCGCGAAATGAATAATTTTCATCAGCATTCCCATTCGGAAAATACAATATTGTCGAGGAGCATACTCAGATACACAATATTCGATTGGACGAGATTGCGTTTCAGAAGGAGGAGGTGTTCGCAATTGTGGAAAGTGTGAAGATAGAATGATCCCCTGGGATGATGGGATTTATCACAGGATTCTCTGGGAAGTTAGGGAGGGGATTGCAGAGCCTTTTGCTTTGATCTTATTGTCGTTATTATCTACAGGTCTCGTGAAAGAAGGCTGCAGGATAGCAAATACGGTCCTCTTATTCAAGAAGGAGAGTAGAGACAACCCTGGTAATCTGAGACCAGTGAGCCTTACATTGGCTAAAATAGTTAAAATATTGGAAAGGTTATGAGAGATAGGATATCGAACCATCAAGAGAGAATCAAGCTGATTAATGATTGTCAACATGGTTTTGTGAAGGGTAGTTCGTGCCTCACAAACCTTATTGAGCTCTTTCAAATCGGGTTCTAACCCGTGGATGACTGTAAAGCGGTTGATGTGGTGCATATGGATTTCAGAAAGGCGTTTGGTAAGTTTCCCAATGGTAGGCTATGATACAAAATACGGAGGCATGGGGTTGAAGTTAATTTAATGGGTTTGGAACAGAAATCAGCTGGCTCAAAGAGGGCAGAGGGTGGTGGTTGATTGAAAATCTTCAATCTGGAGTACAGTTACTCGTGGTGTAACACAATAACCTGTTTTGGGGACATTTTGCTTTGTCATTTTATAAATGACCGAGGTGAGTGTGTTGCAGAAAGTGTTCGTAAATTTGCGGATGATACTACGATCAGTGGAGTTGTGGACTGTGCCGAATGATGTTGCTGGTTCCACAGGGACATAGCTGATCTCCAGAGCTGAACTGAGTGGTGGCAAATGGAGTTTAATGTGCAAAAGTGTAAGATAATTCACTTTGGAAGGAGCAATGGTAATAAAGCGAACTGGGAGCAAAGTAAGATTCTTGGTGAGTATAAATGAGCATAGACATCTTGTTGTCCACGTACATAGATCCCTGAAAGTGGCCATCAAGGTTGATGGGGTTGTTCAGAAGGCATACGATGTGTTAGCTTTTATTGGTAAAGAGATTGAGTTTCGGAGCCTCGAGGTCATACTGCACCTGTACAAACCTCTGGCGCAGCCACGCTTGGAGTAGGGCGTATTGGAAGAATATGGAAGCTTGGGAAAGGTTTAAGAGGAGATTTACGAGGGTGCTGCCTGGTATGGAGGCAACGTCTAATGATGAAAGGCTGAGGGAATTGAAGCTGCCTTAGTTAGAGAGAAGAAGTTTGAGAGGTGACTTAATTGAGACATATAAGATAATCAGAGGTTTAGATATTATGGACAGTGAGAACATTTTTCCTCAGATGCTGATGGCTCGCACGAGGGGATACAACTTTAAACTGAGTGATGATAGGTATAAGACAGGTGACAGATGTAGTTTCTTTACTCAGAGAATAGTAGGTGCGTGGAACACACTAACGGAAATTGGGCTTGACGTTTTTAAATGGTCATCGGATACACATACGGATGAAAATGAAATAGTTGAGGATGGAAAGGCTTTATATTGGTTCCACAAGTCGGTACAACATCGAGGGCCGAATGCCCTGCACTGCACTCTCTGTCTCCTATTCCATGCTCTGCCTTTGAATGATCCAGATCTTAATAAAGTCAGTCTTTTGTTCCTGGGAGTCTTTAGAATGCTGTCGGGTTTCCTTGATCTTACCTGCCAAAGACTTCTTATCTCCTCTCCTGGATCTTCTCAGTTCTCTCTTTATGTCCTTCCTGGCTGCCTTAATACTCTCAAGCGCCCTCGCTGAGCCTTCACGTCCCATCTTTACATAAGCTAGTTTGTGTGGCATTTGAGAATGACTTAGGATGGGGCCTAGCTCTACAGAATTCAATCTTTGCGACAGAAACTGAACAAGTCTGAATTAGCGCGGCTGGAAAAACACAGCAGAGCAGGCAGCATCCGTGAAGCAGGAAAATCGACGTTTCGGGCAAAAGCCCATCATCAGGAGCTGAATAAGTCAGCACGCGTGCAATTCAGTGGGTGAACCATATCAGTTTTGGCATATTTGTGTCACGCAGATATTTGGTGCTTGGAAAGCAAGATAAAAACTGTGGAAATGTGACATTGTCTCAGGGATTCACTGCAAACAGTCTCCGGAATTTGCATTTTAATCACCTTCAAAAAACTCCTACATTTACTACCTCTGTAACGATAATTCAGATTGTGATGCTACATTAATAAGGGACAGAAATCAGCTTTTGAGTCATTGCACTTTGTGACAGTATTTTTGGCCCTGACTGAAATTTGGAGATAAGTAACAGAACAGAAGCTTTCTGTGTTTCTGCTACCAAATTAACATATGATCGTTTAATTTATCTTGTCTTCGGTGTAACATCCACAAAGCATCAATGCACATGTCACATTGTTTCAGTTCTCCTAACAATTCACCAGACTCGCCATATTTAAACCAGTGCAAGTAGAGAATGGGATTACATAGAGAATAGAGTTCTCTCTACTCTGCAGCTTTTGAAATTCCCAGGCCACTTTCAGCGTCGGTCAGATATTGATAAAATCACTGACGTCCCCCATCCTGAGCCCATCAAATACACTCAGAACAACAACATCACTGGGTTAAATCAGAGGATGTGCCCCTCTCACATTTTCAATCTTGACCTCACAGAAATATGTGGAGAATGAAGTCAGATACAAAGTAAAGACACCTCGATACAGCACAGTGTTGATGCATAGTAAAGCGCTTTCTTCACTCTTTTGCTAATGCGCTCCCAATATAAGCAGAGCACTGGGGTAGGATTAAAGTTAAGCAGCATTGCAAACGGTGCAGATGCTCCCTCCAAATTATAAAACGAAATTGAAAGATCGGGAGTACGGGAAGAAACATTTAGAAGGGAGAATGATCCTGGACTTGTGGGGATAAAGTCTGAGGAGAGTTTGTACAAATGTTTCTTCTCAAATTGAAAAGACTCAGGGGAGATCTAATCAAAGCCTTCAAGATATCAACTGGATGAGACATGCTCCACCAAGATGAAGAATGCCTCCTGGTTACAGATTGTAGAACGAGATGGAGCAGAGCCTGAGACCGAATGCCCAGAGACCTCAGGACAGATTTAAGAAGTGCTTTGAGTCACAAGGCGTGAGAGCGATTTGGAATCCTTTGCCATAAACAGCGAAGATGCCGGGTCTGCTGTTCAGTTTAACTCTCGGACAGATATGTTTTTTGGCAGTGAATGTCTTGCGGGGTATGGGCCAAAGGAAGGAACCTGGAGTGAGGGGACACATCAGCCATGACCACATCGAATGATAGACCAGGCTTAAGGGCGGAATACCTTAGCATAGTTCTTATATTCCAAAGTGAATATCCCTCTACACTGTCCCCATCAAACACTTTCTGGTTAGGGACAGGATAGAGTTGGATATACTGTAAGGCTATCTTTAATGTCAGGGAGAAAGTGAGGACTGCAGATGCAGGAAATCAGAGCTGAAAATGTCTTGTTGGAAATCGCAGCAGGTCAGGCAGCATCCAAGGAGCAGGAGAGTCGACGTTTTGGGCATGATTCCTGAAGAAGGGCTCATGCCCAGAAGGTCGATTCTCCAGCTCCCTGGATGCTGCCTGACATGATTCGCCTATCCTGCAACATATTTTCAGATTGTTTACTATATCCCCAAAAATACACTTTCAAGGAACTATGAACCTACGCTACAAGGTCTTGTTGTTGAGCAACCACCCCCCTCCACCCATGAACATACCATTACCTGCATTTATCCTGCACTTATTTGCCTCTCCAAAATGCAGCACATCACATTTGTCCAAATTAAGCTTTATCGGGAATTCTCATGTCCCTTACTGGTTCGTCTTAGGTCTATACTTGGATATAATGCTGTACCTTATTAAAAGTGACACTCCCTGTCGACTCTTGCTCCATTTTCTTACTACGCCTTAGGTTTCACCTGATTTCTTTTATTAGCGCTCTGCTTTAGGGAACATCTCTGGGACACCCGTGCGAACCAACCATACCGCCCTGTGGTCCAACATTTCGACTCCACCTTCCACTCAGTCGAGAACATGGAGGTCCTGGGCCTCCTTCACCGCCGCTCGTTCACTACCCGCTGCCTGGAGGAAGAACGCCTCACCTTCCACCTCGGAAAACTTCAACCCCAGGGCATCAATGTAGACTTCACCAGTTTTCTCATTTCCCCTTCCCCCCACCTCACCCCTTTTCCCAACTTCCAGCTCAGCAATGTCCCTTTGACCTGTGCGACTGCCTAATCTTCTTTTCCACCTGTCCAGTCCACCCTCCTCCCAGGCCCATCACCTTCATCCCCACCCCCACTCACCCTATTGTACCCTATGCTATTTCCTCCCCACTCCCACCCTCCTCTCATTGATCTCTCCACCCTTCAGGCACTCTGCCTGTATTCCTGATGAAGGGCTTTTGCCCGAAACGTCGATTTCACTGTTCCTCGGATGCTGCCTGAACTGCTGTGCTTTTCCAGCACCACGCTATTCCAGAATCTGGTTTCCAGCATCTGCAGTCATTGTTTTTACCTTTGAGCGCATTGTGCACCCTTTCCGAGATATTCTTGATCAGGGCACTGAGGAGGCAACAAACCATTCGCGCAGTCCCCTGCAGAATGTTTGTACCGCTGAATTTAGAGATACCTATCACAACCAACCGCTTGGAACCTGACATTTTACATTACATTAAAGCCTGGCTTGGTGACAGAAACTTGACTGCTGGTGCTACGCGCATCTGAGATCCCTCTCGAGTACATCCCAAGCAGCATACTTGTTTGAGATGGGGACAGCCACCAGAACCTCCAGCACGACCTGTCTCTTCACCCTGTCTTTAATAAACGAAACCCATCCAAATGACTGTATCTGCGGATTTTCTCCCTTCCTGTAAATGCTATGCTCCTGTAAATTCTTCACTGCTTCTAACTGCCGTTCCAGCTGATCAAAATATACACACTGAATTCATAACCAAACACTCTTACTTCCAACATACTCAACAGTATCATGAAAACTCTCCGTACCCCCGGAAATCTGAGAAAGGGCACATTACTCTACTAAAGGCAATCTATGAACCTGAACAAGCTAAAGGTGCAAGAAATAGCATAGTCTTACTTCACTAATAAACCACTGCTCCAGCCAACTACAGTGTCAATGTTTTGCATTTTTAAATTTAATCAAGAGGCAGAACTCAATAAACATATCACCACAAAGAATCCACTCAATTCACTATTGCAGACTTTCAAAAAAAAGGGCAGTGAAGTTCCACTTAACATATTTTAAAAACAATGCACTTAGCTGTTCCTGCAATGCGAGCTCTCTCACATATTCCTTCAAGTTCACCTTGAAATTTGATTGTTGTTTAATTTTTCATTGACACACTTCGATGTCCAAAGATACTAACCTGAAACAGCTGTGTCAAGCAGTTGTGTCAGTTTCTTTCTCCTTTAATCCCTTGAGCACAAGGTTCTTGCATTTGTCTCTCTGTCTTTTTGAAAAGTGTCATTTTTATTCTAATCTTTCTTTACTCCAAAATTTCCAAACCAACGCAACAGCTTAGAAAACAGTAATTGCTGCTCCTGGAATTTGTGAAAATGACCTTTTATAGCTAAATATCTTTAAAAAAAATGGATTAGATCATACAGCAACATTTTTCCGGTCCTCTGATTCAGATTACATAAATCATGAGAAAAATAAACAAAGGAACGAACAGATATCTGGAGTAAGCCGGGGGAACTGAATGGAAATGAGGTATCCCTGGAAACACATTTATGATTTAAAAACATATTTTATACAGTATGCCATTTATTTTTCTTTAATTGGAAGATGCTCATGTTTTTTGTAATTTGTCCAGCTGTGTGGATCAGAGACTTCTGTGAGAATGGGTTTCCCACTCTGACCTGCAGAGAACGTTGATACATTCACCAGATAGTTTATCTTTGTGTCAGCTTCACTTGCTGTGCAGTGATTGCTTGGGAGATTTTTTTTCTTTCTGAGGCATGACTCATTCCTCTTTGGTTTGGGCTTTGTTGTTTAGCTTTCTGTATTCTGCTGCTCATTGCTATCAGCAGTTTACTTTGATTTTGTTCCTCTCGTCTCTTCCGTGTTGCTCCTTGTATGGAGTCATTTCTTTCTCATTGGAAAAAAACAACAAAATCCTGTTGCTACTCCTTTTTTTGCCATTTCGTTCATTCCTCACGTGGACACCTCGTTCCATTATCTGCTGTATCTCATGTTGGCTCTCAGTCACTTGGATTTATTCATCAATTGAATTGTTTTTATAACTGGATATTTCACGGCATACTTTAACTGATCTCTAAAGTTTTTCTGTGTCACCACATAAATAAGTGCATTTGTGCAGCAACTTAGGTTCCGCAGCATGTATGCAACTTGTTTGAAGAGATAAAAATCATCCACGTAAAAACCAGCATCGAACATATATAAAATATACACAAACCAGAGAAGGATAAAATTGGCAGATATGGCAAAGAGTAAAATCACAGATTTCTTTCTGCTGTCTATCTCTGGGTCAATCTTTGTTTGTCTCTGACCCCTCAGTCCTTTACGTGCGTTAACTGCCTCAAAGATGTGTCTGACTGTCAGAATGTTGAGGAAAAGAATAAAAATGAATGGGAGAAATGGTGTTAAAAATGTTGCAAAATATTTAAAACTCACCCAATGTACATTGTCATAAAAACTGTCTTTGACGTAACAAAACCATGGAATGTTTCTGACGATCCTTCCGGATTCATATATGAAATAAATGGGAATATTCTTTAAAGAGAAGAAAATGCAGATTGCTGCTAGAACTCTCATTGCTGTTTTCGCTGTGCAATACTGAGATTTCATCTGATGAATACAAATGGCTACAAATCGATCAAATGTAAAAGCAACAGTGAACCAGACAGAACAATCAACAGTAAAGTAGCTCAGGACGCTGACAACACTACAAACAGGAGTGATGTCCAGAAAAGACGGCGGATAATAATAGTAAACAAACTGAACAAATATGATATCAAAAATAATGAACAGTAGATCAGACACTGCCATGGCTACGAGATAGCGAGTGGAACATGTTGACAGGCTACACTTGTTCCGAGACAAGAATGTAATTGCCACCAGACTAACTGTAAGATGAAAGAAAATAGATTTGAAATGATTAATTGAATTTTCTAGATTAATATTGAATTTTAGAACTCAGGTTTCTTTTTGTTCAGTACAATGTCATGAGAACCATTACAGTAGCTTCTCTCAAGTGAAATAACTTGCACTTTCAAAAGACACAAAGAATCACATGGGCAGAAAATTAATCTCAGAAACACGGCCAGGTACTCAATACGTATTTTTGGGGGCGGGGGAGGGGTTGGTCGGGAGAAGGTATTTATTTTGTTTTGTTAACTCTGTCTAAATTTCAAAACAAATCAATCACAAAAAACACCCGGAATCAGCAAAACACCGAATCGGAGACTCTTGATGGGCAAATGTTTCACACAGAAGATGACTTAGTTTTGTAATGAGCTGCCGCAGGAATTTATAAACACCGGTGCAGATGTAATATTCAGAAGACATTTGAATCGTTAAAATATAGAGGTCTGGGGATGGCACAGTGATTCAGTGGTTCGCACTGCTGTCTCCCAGTACAAGGGAGTCAGGTTCCATTCCAGCCTCACTGCAACTGTCTTTGTGGAGTTTACATGTTTTCCCCGTGTTTTACTTCAGTTTCTACCAGACGCACCAACTTCCTGCAAAAGTCCAAAAATGCACATGTCAGTTGGTTTGACTACACTAAAGTATGCCTGGTGGTCAGTGATGCGCATGTTAGGTGTGCTAGCCATTGGAAATGCAGGGGACAACGTAGGGGGATCGGATGCAGACTTGTTGGATTGAGCTGTTTGTTTCCACACTATGTGGATTCCATGAATGGCAGAACTTAGTCGGCATTGACAAGTTGGACTGAAGTGTGCGTTTCCATCATACAACTGTATGTTACACAACATTCTGTATTGTATTCTCTTTCTTTTCTGTAAACCTCTCTATTTCAATTATTTATCACAACCATAATACTGCAAGTGCTGATGCCTATTATTTATTGCATCAGAATGTTTTCCTATTAAATTTATTTTGCTTTTAAACAATATTGCCTTAAAACTAACAGGTGCAACGTCCTGAACAAAACCTCTTCCTCCCAAGGAGGACACACATCACAAAGTAATGGACAGTGATCATTTTAAAAATCAACAGTGCTTAGATTATGAATAACCGATTCAAACATTGTTAATCAAAATCTTATCAGATACAGGTGCGGAATAGTGTAAACAATTGTTAGTTCAGATCCTTCATTATTAAAGTCTAGATAAAGAAATGTAGTTGCCATGATACAGGCTTGCCCTAACCTTGCTGGAATATCAATCAGTCCAAAAGATTTTTGAAGTAAACAGTATATGTCTAACGGAAAAATGACTGAATTGACATTGCTATTCTATTATTTTCACGATATGTGAATGAGTCACATATATGCACCCTCAAATGGAACATTTACCTTTGCAAACTTAGTGCCAAATATACATATCAACGATTGATCTAATTTGTATTCAATCATATTTACAATCTGCAATGGCAATTTCTTCAGTGAACACTTCAGAAGCTAGAAATATATTATGAAAGAAGCATTCCACATTTACAGTCAAATTATTGTCCTCGTTATGAACGTAGTCAGTATTCACTTGAATTCGGTTCACCACAAACAGTTCAATTCTATATTCATAGATACCCCTACGTACACAAAGCCACTGGGGCAAGTTGTTCCCCTCCAGTTAGTAACCCAGTATAATTTTACTTTGAGTGATGCTCCCAGAAACACTTGGACACTGGGGTTACTTGTTCCTCTTTGAATAGAGACCCACATTCTGAAAAATTCTAATTGGAAGATGCAGAGATATGTACAACATGAGTGGTTCCAAGACTTACCAGGAATTCCAACAACAGCAATGATGGTGTGGTAAACTTTTTCGACCATTTGCCTTGGAAGCAACATTTTATTGTTTTTGGCACTAACTCTCCCTTGCTGCAGCTGTTAATCTGTTGGAATTGGAGGTAATACAGTTTCAGAGACTTTATATTGTGTGGTATATCCACTGGGAAATTATGATGACACTTTCAACGTTTTAATCATTTTCCACAATCAAATTATCCCAACAGATATACGTTAATGATGTTTTTCACGAAGTCAATTTGAATACCCCAAGTTCTGAATTAATGGGATCCTCTTGGGTCTCAAATGCGAATTGCAGGTTGTCCTCAAACAACAAGACTTGCTTTATTTCTCTCACAATTAGTCCCAAAAATATATATTTTTTGCACATCTTTTCACTGAGGACACTTGTTATTGCTGAGGCTATTCGGTCATTCAATGCCTCTCGTTGTTGAATTCGTTGAGAGGTGTTCTACTCAACATGGTTATATTGTTGCTTTCCTTTTACTTCACTTTTGCATCTCGTTTGGCAAAATTTATCTGTCAGTGAATTCCTTGAATCAGAACCAGAAGTTCCTAGTAACCATCACAACAGCTTGAACGTACACGAATTAATAGCCCTTCGAAACGAAGACAAAAACTGGTTCGGTGCAACTTGGGTGAATTGGCCATGCTAAATTGCCCGTAGTGTTAGGTGAATGGGGTAAATGTATTGGAACAGGTTTACGTGTGCTGCCCTCCGGAGGGTCGGTGTGGACTTGTTGGGGTGTAGGACCTTTTTCCACACTGTAAATCGTCTAACCTAATCTAAAAACAGAACTTAATTCAGAAAGTTAACTAACAAATCATTGAATGATAACATTATATGGGATAGACTTGACTCATCGATCATTCGTGTTTGTAACTCGAAAATTATATTATAAACTAGACGATTCCCAGTTGAAAACTTACTCCATTGTCTTGATTGTCACTCAATTAATTTTTAAAGATTGTAAGATTGCCAACTCAACTGACCGTCCTCTGGGTGTCATCTTTCATTTGAACCTCGAGCTTTTCAACTAAGAAAAATGGGCCACATTGCTATTGGATCTTCAGAAAAGGGGAAAAACTGTTTTAGATTCCCACAATACATGCCCCCCATAGTCTTATCCTCTTATCTCTACTCGTTAAATAGCAACTCGACCTTATGAAGAATTGACCTTCGCAACTAAACTGCTAATCTCCCAGCAACATTTTCACGAATGTCTTTGTGCACACTGTCTAAAGCAATCACATGCTTTTTATCGTAAAGTGACCAGAACTGCACACAAAACTCCAATTGTGACTGAACCAAAGTCCTCCAGAGCAGCAAAGGAAATCCCTGCTGGTAAAGATACCTTTTTCACTGAACCATTAACCACGTCTGCCACATTGAGGGATATTTATTTCCTCTGAGCTCCCTCGTATCCCACCACCCATTGAGTACTGTCTTGTCTTGTGCCTCCTGGCAAGAAGCATCATCTCACATTTATCAAAGTTAAATTTCATCTACCACTCACATGCCCAACTGACAAATTTGTCTGTTTCTATCTATACCTCTATCTATCTTCCTCACTACCAATCACCCTGTGAATATTTGTATCATCAAACTTACTTCTCATCCCGAAACTTCCCCTTTGTTTATCCCACCAACCAGCCTCACCACTAACACACAGCACATATACGCATTTCAATTTTAAGTATGCTAACATGTTTCTACTTATTACCTTCCTTACTGTGGGTTAGAATTTCCGTCTGCTCTTTTACAGTTCCTGCAAACTCAGGCAAATACACGAACCCACCTCAATGAGAAGCAAAGGAGATGGTCTCATAATTAATCACAAACAGTTCAAATTAACATAGCTGACAGAAGTAAGTTTGGAGTGCACATCGCAGTACGTGGTCGTAGAAAAGGCCAATATATAATTACTGATGCCAGAAGATAAAGATGTTAGTGTTTATTGCATAGTGGATATAGCAAGTGATATTCAAGACATTTGGGGCATGTGGGAAGCAGAGGTGTTTACGATGCTGACTAAAGCAAGACCACCTAAGTCTGAGTTGGACTACACAGTGATATTTGGTGAATGACAGGATGAGGTGTTAGAAAGACAGTGGCAGTAGAAAGACAGAGCTCATCATAATTTGAGAAGCGAAGCAATGGTATTAGGGAAGCTGGAAGTGATCCTGCAAATAGAGAGAACTCCATTCCTGCCAAAATAGTAGAGTGTACCACGCCTTGCACTGCATGTTTACAAGGGATATCAATCTAAAGATTTAGGCCTTATGACCAGGCATGTAGAAACAATTAGGGAATGGTGTATGCTCACGCCAGGGGTTTGGGAACACAGGTATGGCAGCCATATTAAAACACTAGCGTGCTGCAGCTTGATAAGGAATCTATAGGAAGCCAAGTTTACAATCCAGCGGAGCATGCCAGTGACAGTGGAGGAAGATAATCAACATGGTAATGAACAATTGGATACAGTACCAGGCAATTTGTGGTCGCAATATGATACAGATGGGGGGAGAGTGAAATCAGCTGGACAAGTGGAAATAAGGTTGAAAGCAGGAGCTGGGACCTTCGTGACATTTATGATGAATCAAGATATCTCAAGGATTGGGATATCGTCGGAAATCGTTGCACAGTCTGAGGGTATGGTGGAAAGGATTCATGGGACATTGAGAGCCAAATTAAGCAAGATCTGTGCAAGCACCAACCTTAATTGGATTGATGTGATGCCGCTGGCTTTACAATCTATCACGACATGAGATGCTCACACCGCTTGAGATGCTCACAGTTATACTTATACAACCATGCCTTGACAGTGCTTGTCCATCGGTACGTCTCAGTGAAACAGATCTTACCTGACCATCTCTGTAAGCTGGGGGCTGTGCTCAATCAGACGTCAAGTCAGAGCCTGGTTGCCTGGAGCAGGCTGGTAATAAATGGCAAGAACACGGCAGGTTTAGGGAATGCTCTGTAGCAGGAGGAAATACATCTGAACCCATTAACCCGGACTCTCATTACTCCCAGATGAAGAGACGTCCAGGGAAACTATTACCAGATTTCCCGGGGTCATACCTCTAACAGTGAAATCGATAGCACCCGCTGACCCTGAAATAAAGGAGAGAGTGAAGTACATCGGAGTGAGGATTGAAGAGAAAGTCCAAATCCTCCACACAGGCAATATTTTACTGTTTACTGAATCATCTCACTCACCTCTCAGTTTCCCTTTCTCTCCCTCTGCCTCCTTTGCTATTATTCCCATTTCCTGTCAGTCTGCAAGTCTTTTGTTCTGTTTGTCTCTGTATGCCAAAAACATTTTTTACGGTTAACAATTCTTCCGTGATTTTCCCTCCCTCCAGCTCCCACTGATGGCACCGATTGCTCTCATTCTCTCGCTCTCTCTCTCTTTCTCTCTCCCCGTCTCTATTTATTTCTAACTATCCCGCGTATCATGCGGCATCAATTAGTGCATCAGTGAAAATAACTTAAAATGAAGTTACAGCGTGTTATCAAGAAGGCTTGTGGCATTCTCTGATTCTTTGCAGGAGGATTTGTACATTGCCATGTCAATTACCCTGCTTCTCTCTTTAAACATCTCACTGATCCCAGAATTTATTACAACACTGGGATACTCATACAAAGTAATTCAACATTGACCTTCCCATGCAAGAACTTGAAATGTGAATTGCAGGATTTCACGTTTTTTATAATATAATGGGCTTTGCTCCAAGTACTCCAAACCGTACCTACTGCACTGCAAAGTGACTCAAAGTCTGTTCCTTGATTGACAGCCTGGCATTAACCCTTTCAGTTTCTGCAAAGCAGCTGGGCACCAGGTGATCGATTATGGGAGAGAGCACTTCGCCTTCCTGGGCGCTTTACCTGCTTCCCAGTGCAGAAAGACCAACAAGACATCAATGCATCTTTTCATTGCCTACAATGTGATCTTTTTCCTCAACCACCCAGGTTGAAATTACCTCCCTGTCTTCCCGAACAGCGGCAGTCATTGCCCAGAAAGTACATTGCTGATCCCGCCCAGATCAACGGGAACCGCACCGCGGCTCAGCTTTTCCGAACTCTGCTGAATAACATAATGCAGCACAATAACCAGCCAGTGGGCTGTATCATTCGCTACACCACCTCCAGCCGATGTGTAGATCACTGTTTCAGTAACACGGGGAATTGTGAGATCATTCTTGCCTTGCAAAGCTCCTCATTTAGGGATATATGGACTGAACCAGACATTAACAATTACTTTGCCTTCAATAAAATATTTGCACATGATGCAGATCAGAGCCGACACCAGGAAATCTGGGAAAAGCTGGCTGAAGTGGAGAATACCGGGTTTCAAATGATAAGGTGTGATATAGAATATTCATTCAGATGTAGAGAATGCTCCAAACTGGAATAATGCATCAAACAGCCTCCAAGAATTGATTTTACATTATAAGAGATCTGGGAATTTCTGTAAATGGTCGCCATGCCTATTCAAATATAACTATCACATTTCACAGCAAGTTAAAAACCCAAATTTATCAACATACACTGTTATTCTTTCTGCTTACCATTCAAAGAATCATACCAGATGCCCTCAGAGAGAAAAAAAAATCAATTATCAAATCAATAAATTCAAGAATTCCTCACAGTCAAAATGAATTCCTTTCACAAACCCATTTTTCTGTCCATCAACCCATCTGCAAATGCAACCCGGTACTAGTCCCACATTCACGATGTCAGTCTTATTCTCACCCTGCTGGTCACTGCAGACAGAGATAGAACATGGATACAGAATGTTTGAGAGACTGAACAAGCTTACAGAGATAGGGTTTGTTAGAACACCGAACATTACAGTGCAGGACAGGCTCATCAGTGCTCGATGTTGTGCCGACCTGTGAAATCAACCTGAAGCCCTTGTAACCTCCGCTATTCCATTATCATCCATATATTTATCCAGTGACCATTTAAATGCCCTTAAAGTTGGCGAGCCCTCGACTGATGCAGGCAGGGCATTCCATGCCCTTACGACTCTCTGATGAAGAATCTATCTCTGATATCTGTCCTTTATGTATGTCCCCTCCGTTTAAATTATGCCCCTTCGTGCTAGCAATCACCATCCGAGGATCACTGTCTGACCTATCGATTCCCCTAATCATCTTGTGCACCTCTGTCAAGTCACCTTTTAATCTTCTTCTCTGTAAGGAAAACAGCATTAAGTCCCTTAGCCTTCTTCATAAGACCTTCTCTCTGTACCTGGTTGGAAACTTTCAGGGCTCTAACGTGGACACTGAGATCTCTCTGCTCATCCATACTACCAAGAATCTTACCATTAGCTCAGTAATCTGCATTTCTGTTACTCCTTCCAAAGTGGATCACCTCTCACTTTTCCGCATTAACCTCCATTTGTCATCTCTCAGCCCAGCTCTGCATCTTATCTTTGTATCATTGTAACGTACAACATCATTTGGCACTATTTGCTCCTCTACCAACATTAATGGCCTCCACAACAGTACGAACGTAGGCTTCAATCCCCTCATCCACATCATTTATAAAACTGATCAACAGCAGTGGCATCAAAACAGATCCTTGCAGTACACCACTAGTAACTGAACTCCAGGATCTAACAATTCCCATCAATGACCGCCCTCTGTCTCCTTACAGCCAATTAGTGATCCAAACCGCGAGATCACCTTCAATCCCATTCCTCCGTATTGTCTGTGATAGCCAACTGTGTAGAATCTTATCAAACGACTTGCTGAAATTGAGATGTTTGACAACAATATTTGAAACGGTTCAGAAAAGATTTCCAAGGATGCTGCCAGGGTTGGGGTGTTGGAGCTATGGGGAGAGGCTGAATAGACTGTATTCACTGTGATCTAACCTTGCTACACAGTCTATGGCTTAGCAGTAGATGAACCTTGTCGAACAACTGTTGTGGAGAAAATATAGGGAACCACCAGGAGACGCAGAGTTCTTCAAGAAGAAGGCCGTTTATTTGCAAACAAAAAAAACAGTCACACTGAGAAAGCTGATTCTCAAAAGCCCACCCAGCTCAGGCAGCGTGCATTTTTATATTTTTTTAAATCATGTTTCTGTTAGCTTACCAGCATGTCCAACTGCATTAATCAAGTACCTCACTCTAGGTACACAATAAACCAGTGGTGTTAGTTCCCATTATCACCTAAGTTGTACATTCTACTTAATGTTATTCTAATATCACTGTTAGATATTTATTGGTAACTCTGCTATAGTGATCTTCAATTGCAGACTAACCTATCATGATAGTCATTTAACTGTTCGATCTATTAGAATAGTCTCCAGTCTGAAGCTCACTCTAGTAACTATTAATTAGCTATTTTAATGTCATGTCCCAAATATTTAGAGTCCCAATCCTGTCATAATAACACTTAACAGAGAAACTTGCTTTATTACTTGTGTTATCTCATCTTGCCACAGTGACCTTTCAGCCTTAACCTTACTCTGCTAATTGCTGTAAGAATGTTCCACTATGGTTATCCCATCCTGCCCCTGCCTTCCACAGAATAAAGATGCAAGTGGTTTCATGTTTTAACTCTTCCCATGCTTTCATGTTCTTTAATTTCCAAATCTCCCCCTTGGAGACCTACTGGTCTCACCCATGGAAAGAAGACAATAAACTTAGCGTCTCTCGTGCCCAATACCAGAAATATAGATCCCAACATGGACAAAATAATTTTCGGAGTCGGAAACATAAAGGTTTCTTCCTCAATTCCCGAGATCCCTTGAGCCAAAATCCTGCCCTCCAATAACCAAAAAAGGAAAAAAAGTCCCAAGATCCCTCACAATCTTGGACCCGCACCACGTTTTCAGAAGTATCATCACCGTCCCCGCGTGGACATATTCCTTGTACTGTGGCAGTTGTTGGATCATAACCATCTAACAGTGGGGTTCCACCTGAGGAGTAAACTTTTGCTGGTGTATCTGAAATGGCCACAAGTTACCGTGCAGTGACACGAACTTAAAAGGTCTTAATAAAAGATAGAGCACAACGAAAGATGAAGGCAGCAACAAGCAAAACTGCACCTACAGTAAGACAAATCTTGACAAAGCATGCTGTCCAATACCCTAATATAGTATTCAGCCAATCAAAAGCCTGATGCCCAAACTCTGCATTGTTTTTATTTTTATCTCCCTTCTTAGATTGTTTAGTTTTTTCCATTGATTGGGTCAAAGATCCCCCAGGGCTAGTGTTGTTAGATATAAAGTTACAGTAATGTTCCCCAAACATCACACAAACGTCGCCTTTTTCTTCCTGTGTCCAATCTAAGTCCTGTCTGTTTTGTCATGTCATTTTAGTGGTCGCATCCAATTGTTCTTCGTATGCCACAACGATATCATCAGTATAATTGATAAATCTCTGCTTTTTGTAATAAATGTAATTAATCCATTCAGCATTCTTGCTCATCCCATCATTGGGAGAACAGCTTCCCAGTCCGTGGCAATCTCATTGCGGGCCTTAAACTCGTTAGACAACCTCTTGGCTGTCCTATACTATCAATCTGAATTGTCGGATCAGGGACATACCTTCTCTTAGTTCAGCGACTGTAATGTAGCGTTAAGCTGCGTGTGGCGATATAACACCTTGTTTTGGAGCATTACACGGGCAGAGCCGCCACTCCAGTCTGTGGGCAGCATCATGCACAACCCTACTTTCTTACCTCCCAGCCAGTAAGTATGTGTCAGTGGGACACGTTGAGAATTTAAAACTGCCCCAAATGTGGTGTCCACCTCCATTTGAATCGTATTCCCACAAAGATCCATGATGTCGCCTACTCGTTTGGAGCCATTTCACTTAAAGCTTTCAAAACTCAACCCTTCCCGTTTCCTGAAAGCAGTCTCGGGAAATACATAATTAGTCTTACTGGTGAACAACGGGGTACGACATCAACACCACCGTTGGAGTTGCTGCCAGCCCACGTCATCCTGCTGATAGAATGTAGTGACCTGAAGTAGCAGGCACCAAATGGGGGCAATGGGGGTGGCCTGTATGTTGATGAATCATTCGGGTAAAGGGGTCGGCTAGCGTGCTGCAAACACCATTCAGTCCAGATGCTCAAGTTAAAGGGCATATGGACAACATAGTATGAGGAGGTTAACTTACGACACAAGAAGCAGTCCTTTCCAGCCATTACTACGACCGTGTAGTTTGCCTATTTATACCAGTGAATGTCACGGTTGCGTACCCATGCTAGGGCAGCAAAGTAACCCTGGAATTACCTGTCCAGGTCTGCTAATGTTCATGGTCGGCAAGCCTGATTATTCAGGTCTGGCATCAGTGAGTTGGTTATCAGGGGCATCCCTCATGTCTTCCCCATCCTTGCTGACAGGAGGACTGTTCTTGACACCTCCAGAAGTATCATTTCTTGAATAATCACGATTTCCAAGAATTTCACCTGTTCCTTGTTCAGAACCCTGTGGAAGAGTACTAGCCTCCTGTGTGCCCTACCCGTGTCCATGCTTTTAAGCCTTAACTCCAATTACCTTAATGTTAGAGTTAATTTGTGCCAGTGAGAGAGCTTGAATACAATGATTAAGGTGGTACCATATGTGTCGTCCTTCCACTTGGATGGCGGTAGGTGATGCCCCATCACGAAGAAAGTTCTCTCGACTCAACTAATGTCAGCATCTTCGAAATACCCGCACGTATATACAATCCCCGGGCTTACTAAGTCCTTCATCGTTGACAGCTGTCAGTTCCCTTTGTATTTTCAGCAGGTGGTTCGTCTCATGTATCATCGGTTGCTGCTGCATATATTGCTTAAGTTCTGAATTTAACTGCTCCAAGCTAGGCCCTTTGTATGGGGCTCTCCACCTGGGCACTGGCATCTGTCTACCTGTGAGCATCTCAAGCGGTGTGAGCACCTCATGTAGTGTTAGATTGTAAAGCCAGCGGCAGCACATCAATCCAATTAAGGTTGGTGCTTGCGCAGATCTTGTTTAATTTGGCTGTCAATGTCCCATGTATTCTTGCCACGATACCCTGTGACTGGGGATGATATACGCATCCAAACTTCAGCATCAAATTAACTAGGTTCTGAATGAAGGCAGATTCATTCTTTGGGCTGATTTACGATGGTATACCAACCCTTGAGATATCTTCATTCCTCATAAATGTTACTGCTGTCCCAGCTCCTGCTTTCAACCTTATTTCCACTGGTCCAGCTGATTTCACTCTCCCCACATCTGTATCATGTTGCGACCACAAATTGCCTGGTAATGTATCCAATCGCTCATTACAATATTGATCATCTTCCTCCACTGTCACTGGCATGTTCCGCTGGTTTGTTCCCTTGGCTTCCTTTGGTTTCCCTGTCAAGTTGCAGCACGCTAGTGTTTTAATATAGCTGCCATCTCTGGATTCCCAAGCTCCTGTCGTGCGGATATATCATTCCCTAATTTTTTCTACATGCCTGGCCAATCTGTAGATTGATATCCCTTATTTACCAGTAAGAATACCTGCAGTGCAGAGCCTGGTGCACTCTACCAGTTCGGCAGGAATGGATTTCTCTCTATTTGCAGGATCACTTCCTGCTCCCCTAATAACATTGCTTCACTTCTCACATTTTGTGGAGCACTGTCTTTCTACTGCCAAATAGCGCTGTATCGTACAGCTCAGACTTAGGTGGTCATGCTTTGTTCAACATCGTAAACAGCTCTGCTTCCCACATCCCCCAAATGTCTTGAATATCACTTGCTATATCCCCTATCCAATGAACATTAACATCTTTAACTTCTGGTATCATTAATTGTATATTGACCTTTTCTACGACCAAAACCTGCTATGTGCACTCTAAACTTACTTCTAACTGACAGCTATGTTTATTTGAACAGTTTGTGAGGAATTATGAGACATCTTATTTGCTTCTCATTGAGGCGGGTTCGTGTATTTGCCGGGTTTGAAGGAACTGTGAAGGAGCAGAGGGAATTACTTACACACAGTAGAATCATGATAGCATACTTTACATTGAAATGCATATATGTGCTGTGGGTTAGTGGTGAGGATGGTTGGTGGGATAAACAGAGGGGAGGTTGAGGGATGATAAGTAAGTTTGATGTTACAAATATTCACAGGGTGATTGGTAGTGAGAAAGATAATCCCAGGTTCCAGACAGAAACAGACAACTTTGTCAGTTGGGCATGTCAGTGGTAGATGAAATTTAACTTTGATAAATGTGAGATGATGCTTCTTGCCAGTAGGGACAAGACAAGACAGTCCTCAATGAGTGGTGGGATACTTGGAAGCTCAGAGGAAATAAATATCCCTCAATATGGCAGAAGTGGTTGATGGTTCAGTGGAAAAGGTATCTTTACCAGCAGGGATTTCCTGTCAGTGCTGTGGTGGACTTTGGTTCAGTCACAATTGGAGTTTTGTGTGCAGTTCTGGTCACTGGAAGATAAGAAGGATTTGATTGCATTCGAGAGGGTGCACAAAGACATTCGTGAAAATGTTGCTGGGAGAGTAGCAGTTTAGTTGCGAAGACAGATTCTGGATAATGTCGAGTTGCGACCTGACGAGTAGAGATAAGAGGATAAGACTATGAGGGGCATGGATTGGGGGAATCTAAAGAAGTTTTGCCCCTTCTCTGAAGATCCAATAGCAACGTGGCCCATTTTTTAGCAGAAAGGATAAAGGTTCCAAGGGAAGATGACACCCAGAGGACGGTCGGTTGCGTTGGGAATCTTCAAAATCTTTGAAAAGTACTTGAATTACAATCAAGACAATGGAGTAAGTTTTGAAATGGGACTCGTGTAGTTTATAATATAATTCTCGAGTTACAAACACGACGGATCGATGAGTCAAGTCTATCCCATATGATGCTATCATTCAATGATTTGTAAGTTAACTTTCTGAATTAGTTTCCGTTTTTAGATTAGATTAGACGAGTTACAGTGTGGAAACAGGCCCTCCAGCCCAACAAGTCCAAAACGACCCACCGTAGTGCAACCCACCTAAACCCATTCCAATATATATATACCCCTTCATGTAACACTACAGGCAATTTAGCATGGCCAATTCACCTAAGTTGTACCTAACTAATTTTTGCCTTCGTTTTGAAGAAATATTAACTATGTGTACGTTCAAGCTGTTGTGATGGTTACTACGAACTTCTGGTTCTGATTCAGAGAACTCATTCACAGATAAATTTTGCCAAACGAGTTGCAAAAGAGAATTAAAAGGAAAGCAACAATATAACCATGTTGAGTAGAACACCTCTCAACGAACTCTACAACGAGAGGCATTGAATGACCGAATTGCCTCAGAAACAACAAATGTCCTCAGTGAAAAGAAGTCAAAAAAATATGTTTTTGCGACTCATTGTGAAAGAAATAAAGCAAGTCTTGTTGTTTGAAGACTTCCTGCAATTCGCATTTGAGACCCAAGAGTATCCAATTAATTCAGAAATTGGGCTATTCAAATTGACTTAGTGGCAAACATCATTAAAGTATACCTGTTGGGATAATTTGGTTGTTGAAAATAAGTAAAACGTTGAAAGTGTCATAATAATTTTCCCAGTGGATGTACCACACAATATAAAGTCAAGTCTCTGAAACTGTATTACCTCTAATTCCAACAGATTAACAGCTGCAGCAAGGGAGAGTTAGTGCCAAAAACAATAAAATGCAGCTTCTCAGGCAGATGGTCGCAAAAGTTTACTACACCATCATTGCTGTTGTTGGAGTTCCTGGTAAGTCTTGGAACCACTCAGATTGTACATATCTCTGTTTGTTTCAATTAGCATTATTCGGAACGTGGGTTCCTATTCAAAGAGGAAAAAGTAACCCCAGTGACCAAGTGTTACTGGGAGCATCACTCAAAGTAAAATTATACTGAGTGTGGGTTACAAACTGGAGGGGAACAGCTTGCCCCAGTGGCTTTGTGCACGTCGGAGAATCTATGAATATAGAATTGATCTGTTTGTGGTAAACCGAATTCAAGTGAATAACTGACTACATTCATGACGATGACAATAATTTGACTGTAAGTGTGGAATGCTTCTTTCATAATACATTTCTAATTTCTGATGTATTCACTGATGAAATTGTCATTGTAGATTGTAAATATGATTGAATGCAAATTAGATAAATCGCTGATGTGTATTAAGTTTGCAAAGTTAAATGTTCCATTGGGGGTGGATATATGTGACTCATTCGCATATCGTGGAAATAACAGAATAGCAATGTCGATTCACTCACTTGTCTGACGGACATATAATGTTTTCTTAAAAAAGCTTTTGGACTGATTGATATTCCAGCATGGTCAGTGCAAGCCTGTATAATGGCTCCTACATTTCTTTATCTAGACGTTAATATTGATGGGTTGGACTAACAACTGTTGACACTATTTCGCACCTGTATCTGAAAAGATTTTGTTCAACAATGTTTGAATCGGTTATTCATAATCTAAGCACAGTTGATTTTTAAAGTGATCACTGTCCATTACTTTGTGATGTGTGTCCTCCTTGGGAGGAAGAGGTTTTGTTAAGGACGTTGCACCAGATAGTTTTAAGGCAATATTATTAAAAATCAAAATAAATTTAATAGGAAAACATTCTGATGCAATAAATAATGGACATCAGCACTTGCAATATTATGGCTGTGTTAAATAATTGAATTACAGAAACAAAAGAGAATACAAAAAAGAATGTTGTATAATAATACAGAAAATCGTAAAGAAGGATTTTTTCTTCAGGCATATTCGTGAGATTCAGCTGGCCGTCTACATAATTCATGTTACTGGCAGAGCTCATAAATCTAATCTTCCAAGTAGAGAGCATTTGTCTTCTTTTCGTGTGATAATGATAAACGTTCTGACTCTGCCAGATGTCCAACCTCATCACACAATCCCAATTTTTGTTCCACACCTTCTGACCATTCATCATAACCATGTGTTAAACTATAAATTGCGACAAACTCTGGATTGTTTGACTTGCAACTACAAAATATTTATTCCTTAATCAGATGTTCCTATTTTTATAGCGTTTTTTTACTGAAATAATATCTCCGCGTTCTTAACGTTTAAATTTTAAACATTTACTGACAACAGGAAGCCTTAAAGAAACTGGAGTCAATGAGATTACAACTCTTTATTATTGTACTGCCTCCAGGTAAGATGGTTCTGGTACTGAAAGGACAATCATCTCAGCTGTCACACATCGATGCATGAATTCTGCAAGGTCGTGTCCTTGGCCCCAAACTCTGCAGTTGCCTCATCAATGCCCTTCCCTCCATTTGTCACGTCCAAAGCACAGATGTTTCCAAACAATTACACCACGTTCAGCACAGTTTGCACCTCCTTGCATAATGAAGACATTTGTGTCCCAAAACTTCATGATAGCATCCAGCTTGGTATGGTAATTGATAAATAACATGCGCACTCTACATAAACCAGACAATAATAATCTTAAGCAGTAAGAATCTACCAAACACCCATTGACCTACAATGCCATTACTATCCCTGAATGCACGATGAGCATCATAGAGTTGCATGATGGAAACGCACAGTTCAGTCCAACTTGTCCATGCCGACTAAGTTCTGCATTTCATTGAATCCATATCGTGTGGAAACAGGCAGCTCAGTCCAACAAGTCTGCATCCGATCCCCCTATGTTATCCACTGTATTTCCAATGGCTAGCACACCTAACCAACACATCCATGTACACCAGGGAAAGTTTAGCATAGTCATTGCACATGACATGTGCATTTTTGGACTTTTGTAGGAAGTTGTTGCATCCGACAGAAACCGACGTAAAACACGGGGAAAACGTGTGAACTCCATATAGACAGTTGCAGTGAGGCTGGAATCTAACCTGACTCCCTTGCACTGTGAGAAAGCAGTGCAAACCACTGAATCACTGTGCCAGCCCATGCCTTCTATACTTTTCCTAATACTTTTGATTATTACATCTGTACCGATATTTATAAATTCCTGCGGCAGCTCATTACAAAACTAAATCACCTTCTGTGTGAAACAGTCGCCCATCACGAGTCTCCGAATCGGTGTTTTACTGATTCCGGGTGTTTTATTTTTGTGAGGGTTTTGCTGTGGGAAACTACAGCTACACAGAGTAAACTGTAAAGCAAAATAAATACATTCTCCCGACCAACCCCTCCACCGCCCCCAAAAAGACGTATTGAGGACCTGGTCGTGTTTCTGAGATTAATGTTCTGCCCATGTGATTGTGTTTGTCTTTTGAAAGTGCAAGTTATTTCACTTGAGAGAAGCTACTGTAATGGTTCTCATGACATTGTACTGAACAAAAAGAAACCGGAGTTCTAAAATTTAACATTAAACTAGAAAATTCAATTAATCATTTCAAATCTATTTTCTTTCATCTTACAGTTAGTCTGGTGGCAATTACATTCTTATCTCGGAGCAAGTGCGGCCTTTCAACATGTTCCACTCGCTATCTCGTAGCCATGGCAGTGTCTGATCTACTGTTCATTATTTTTGACATCATATTTGTTAGGTTTTCTTACTATTATTACTCGCTGTCTTTTCTGGACATCACTCCTGTTTGTAGTGTTCTCCACGTCCTGAGATACTTTACTGTTGATTGTTCTGTCTGGTTCACTGCTGCTTTTACATTTGATCGATTTGTAGCCATTTGTATTCATCAGATGAAATCTCAGTATTGCACAGCGAAAACAGCAATGAGAGTTCTCGCAACAATCTGCATTTTCTTCTCTTTAAAGAATATTCCCAATTATTTCATGTATGAATCCGGAAGGATCATTAATTACATTCCATGGTTTTGTTACATCAAAGACAGTTATTATGACAATGTACATTGGTTGAGTTTTACATATATTGACATATTTTTAACACCATGTCTCCCATTCGCCTTCATTGTCTTCCTCAACTTTCTGACCATCAGACACATCTTTGAGGCTGTTAAGGCACGTAAAGGACTGAGGGGTCAGAGACAAACAGAGATTGACCCAGAGATAGACAGCAGAAAGAAATCTGTGATTTTAGTCTTTGCCATATCCGCCAATTTTATCCTTCTCTGGTTTGTGTATATTTTATATATGTTTGATGCTGGTTATTACGCGGATGATTTTGATCTCTTTGAACAAGTTGCATACATGCTGCGGGACCTAAGTTGCTGCACAAATGCACTTATTTATGTGGTGACACAGAAAAAATTTAGAGATCAGTTAAAATATGCCGTGAAATATCCAGTTATAAAAGCAATTCAATTGATTAATAAATCCAAGTGACTGAGAGCCAACATGAGATGCAGCAGATAATGGAACGAAGTGTCTACGTGAAGAATTAACGAAATGGAAAAAGAGGAGAAGCAACATGACTTTGTTGTTTTTTTTCAAATGAGAAAGAAATGATTGTGTTCAAGGAGCAACACGGAAGAGACGAGAAGAACAAAGTCAAAGTAAACTGCTGATAGCAATGAGCAGCAGTACACAGAAAGCTAAACAACATAGCCCAAACCGAAAGAGGAATGATGCATGCCTCAGGGGGAAAAAAAACCTACCAAGCGAAGACTGCACAGCAAGTGAAGCGGGCACAAAAGTAAACTATCTGGTGAATGTATCATCGTTCTCTGCAGGCCAGAGATTAAAACTGTTTCTCACAGAACTCTCCATCCACACATCTGGACAAATTACAAAAACACGCGAAGCTTCCAAGTATAAAGATTAAATATCATACTTTATAAAATGTTTTTAAATCATAAATGTGTTTCCAGGGATATTTTATTTTCATTCAGTTCCCCCGGCTTAATCCAGATATCATTTCTTTGCTTTATTTACATTTCTCATGATTCATTTAATCTTCAACAGAGTACAGAAAAAATGTTGCTGTATGATCTAATCCTTTTGTTAGGTATTTATCTATGAGAGGTCATTTCCTCAAATTTCAGGATCAGCAATTACTGTTTTCTAATCTGTTGCGTTATTTTGGGGAAACGAAAGAATTGAATAAAAATGGCACTTTTCAGAAAAGACAGAGAGACAAAGTCAAGAACCGCGTACTCAACTTATTCAAGGAGAAAGAAACCGACACAACTGCTTGGCACAGCTGTTTCAGGGAAGTATCATTGGAAATCGAAGTGTGTCTATGAAAAATTAACCAACAGTCAAATTCCAAGATGAACTTGAAGGAACCTGCGAGAAAGACCTCGCCGTACAGGAACAGCTAATTGCATAGTTTTTAATATGTTTGAAGTGGAACCTTACTGCCATTTTTTTGGAAGTCTGCAATAGTGAATAGAGTGGATTCTTTGTGATGATATGTTTATTGAGTTCTGCCTCTTGATTAAATTGAAAAATACAAAATATTGATACTGAAGTTGCCTGGAGCAGTGCTTTTTTACAGCATGATTTGGAGATGCTGGTGTAGGACTGGGGCACACAATGTTAAAAATCACACAACACCGGGTTATGGTCCAACAGGTTTAATTGGAAGCACACTAGCTTTCGGACCGACGTTCCTTCATCAGGTGATTGTGGAGGGCTCGACCGTACCACAGAATTTATAGCAAACAATTTGCAGTGTGATGTACCTGAAATTATACATTGAAAAATTGATTGTCTGTTAAGCCTTTCATCTGTTAGAATAGAGTGATAGTTTCACTTCTTCCATGTGTGAATCACAAAACAATGTTTTTTGAAGTTGCATTCTCGGGTTAGCTGTTAACAATGCTGATAGCTAGACAATATGTTGAAGGTGTTCTACCGCTGTGTTCTCTGTCTATGACCTGATGTTTAGATTGATTCTAATCTAAAAAGTAAGATAACGGAGTTTTACATAAATTCATGCAGTTTTTGAGCTCAGAGTTCTACATGAATGAATGCAGTTTTTAAGCAAAGAATAATGTAACTCTGCAAGGACAAATTCACCCCACAAAATATATGTGTGCATTTGTGTCTTTGTCTGTGTGTGTATATGTGTATATCTGTCTGGGGTGGTGATTGTGAGTGTGAGAAAGTGTGTTTGTGTGTGTGTAGTTAGTGCAGAGTGTCTTTAGTCTGTGAGGGGGGCATGTGTGAGTGTGGGAGTGTGTGTGTCTATACAGGTTTGTGTGTGTCTGTGTGCGCACGTGTGTGTACCTGTGTCCGTGTGTATATGAGAGTGTATGTGTGTAGGAATATCTGTGTGAGTGTTTAGTGCAATGGTGATCACCTGTAATGTGACATGAACCCAATGTCCCGGTCGAGGCCCTCCCTATGGGTACCGAACTTAGCAATCATCCTCTGCTCGACCACTTTCCTCTGCTGCCTGTCCCGAAGTCCACCTTGGAGGCTGGTCACCCGAAGGTCGGAGGCTGAATGTCCTGGACCACTGAAGTGTTCCCCAACTTGAAGGGAACACTCCGGGATATTGATTATTGTGCGGTGCCCATTCATCCGTTGTCGTAGCCTTTGCTCGGTTTCCCCAATGTACCATGCCTCTGGGCATTCCTGCCTGCAAAGTATAAGAGAGACAACGTTCGCAAACATAAACTAAAATTGCCATAGTTTTAAGGGTTTAGGAGAAAAGGAATTTGTCAAGTGTGTGTAAGAAAACGTTCCAATAAATCATGTGGATGTCCCGACTAGAGACATTTATTCACTAAACTAACTCTTGGGAAACTATGCAGAGAAGGTCACTGAGGTGTCAGTGGGGGAATCACGTTGGGCCAGAGGCCATAAGTCTATTGCTTTAAAACAATGATGGGAAAATAAATACCAGTTCTAAAACTTAATGTTCTAAAGGAGAGGAACGCCAATTTTGAAGGTATTAGGAAAGAATTTTCCGAAGCTGACTGGGGGCGAATATTCGCCAGTAGAGCAACAGTTGGAAAATGAGAAGCCTTCAAAAATGCGATAATGATAATCCAGAGACAGCATGTTCCTGTTCGGGTGAAGGACATTGCTAGTCTGAAAAGGGAATACTGGATCACTAGAGAAATTGAGTTTGTGGTTAAGAAAAAGAAGGAAGCATATGTCAGGTATCGACAGCAGAGACCAAGTGAATTATTAGCAAAGTATAAAGGTAGTCGGAATATACTTGAGTGGGGAATCAGGAGTGTGAAAAGGGGACATGAGATAATTCGTCAAATAGGGTTAATGAGAATCCAAATGCATTTTATAAATAAAAGAATGACAAAAGGCTAACTAGGGGGAGAGTAGGATCCCTTCAATGTCAGCAATGCAGCCGATGAATGGAGCAGCAGGAGGTGGGGATATTCTAAACGAGTATTTTGCATCAGTGTTTACTATTAACAAGAAAATGGAAGGTGGGGAAATCGATAGTGATATGTTGAAAAATGTCCATATTAGAAGGGAGGAGGTGCTGGATGTATTAAAATGCATCTAGGTGGATAAATCCCAGGACTTTATCAGGTATGATCTCGATCTCTGTGGGAAGCTGGAGAAATGATTGCTGTGCACTTTGCGGAGATCTTTGCTTCATCAATAGTCAGAGGTGACGTGCCACATGACTGGCTGTTCACCGAAGTGGTGTCACTATTTGAGAAAGGTAGGAAGGAACTGCAAACCAAAAAAAAAGCTAATAACAGTGATGGGCTAGTTTTTACAACGAATCCTGAGGGAGAAGATATGCAAGTATTTGGAATGACAAAGATTGATTCGGGACAGTCAACACTGCTTAATGCTTGAAAAGTCAAGTCTCACTAACGTGATTGATTTTTTGTGAAGATGAATGATGAGGGCAGAATGGTGGGCGTGATCTTTGGTGTCTTTCGTAATGCATTTGTAATATTTCATATTGGAGAGTGATTAGCATGGTTAGATCACATGGGGTACAGGGATAACTAGCTATTTCGATCCTGAACTGGCTCCAAGGTAAAAGAGAGGCGGTGATGTTGGTTGTTTGTTTTCCAGGCTGGAGGCCTCTGACCAATGTTTTGCCATAAGGAATCGGCAGTGGGACCACTGCTTTTCGTTAGTTTTTAAAATGATTTGGAAGTGAGCACAGGAGTTACTGTTAGTAAGTTTACAGCTGTCCCCAAAAATGGAGATACGGTGGACAGCGAAGACCGTTATCTCAGAGTACAATGGGAACTTGATCAGTTGGACCAGTGGGCGGAGGAGTGGCAGATAAAGTTTAATTTGGATAAATGTGATGTGCTGTATTTTGGAAAGGCAAATCAGTTCAAGGTATATGCAGGGAATGGTATGTTCATGGGGGTGTGTTGCTGAACAACGAGACCTTGTAGTGTAGGATCATAGTTCCTTAAAAGTGTATTTTCAGGTAGATAGGACAGAGAAGAAGGCGTTTCGTTTTCTTGCCTTTACTTTTCAGTGCATTGAGAATAAGAGTTGTAAGGTCCTGTTGCGGCTGTACAGGGTATTGGTTCGGCCAATTTATGAATATTACATAGAATTCTGGTCTCCCTCCTTTAAGAATGATGTAATGAAACTCGAAAGCGTTCAGAAAAGGTTCACAATAATGTCATCATCAGAGGGTTTGAGGGATAGTGAGACACCGAACTGCCTGGGGCTGTTTTCCCTGTAACAATTGTCTCAGAGGAGGGCATTTGTTTTTTATTTATAATATCATGAGTGCCTTGGAGAGGGTAATTAAGATTTGTATTTTTCATGGCCTGGGGAATCCAGTAATCGAGGCAATGGCTTTAGGGTGAGGGGGAGGCATTCATAGGCACTTAAGGGGTAATGTTTTTTTACGCAGTGCATGATCTGGATATGGAATGAGCTGCCAGAGGTAGTGGCGAAGGCTGGTACATTTCGAACATTAATTGAACGTCTGAATGGGTATAGAACCAGGGATTAAATGTACTTGGGATATCTGGTCAGCATGGATGAGTTGGAAAAGAGTGTCTGTTTCCCTATTGGACAACACTACGAGACACCAAAAAGAGCTGAACTATTATCTCACCCCTCATTCCTTCCTTTGTCCCTTATCTACAACATCTTCGTCCTCAATTCGATTTCAAACAGTAACATACTTCCGGTTGTGTTATGGAATACACATGGTCGTCCTCATTCCTTGTGGCATGTCCTGCTACCGAGCACAGCATCTGATTTCAGGTCAGTATGCAGCACAGAAGCCACTCAGTGCCAGAGGGAGGTGTGTCTTGAATACATAAAATCGTTGATACCATCGATGAAATTCCAGTCTCTAACACCGTATTAATTCAACTTGTCAGGTTATCCATACCTTTAAAAACATGTATTGGGATTTCAGCTGTAAAAACTCCAGGCTTTACCTGTTTGGGGATTTAAAAATGGCTACATTGTGGAGTGGTGTTTCCTCTGCATCTAACCCTGTGCTGGCCATATAGCAAGCGTTGGGAAGACATTAAAGATAGCCTTACAGTATATCCAACTCTATCCTGTCCCGAACCAGAAAGTGTGAGATGGGGACAGTGTAGGGGGATATTAACTTTGGAACATAAGAACTATGCTAAGCCATTCCGCCCTTAAGCCTGATCTATCATTCGATGTGGTCATGCCTGACGTGTCCCCACACTCCAGGTTCCTTCCTTTGGCCCACACCCCTCAAGACCTTCACTGAATAAAAACATATCTGTCCGAGATTTAAACTGAACAGCAGACCCGGCATCTTCGCAGTTTATGGCAGAGGATTCCAAATCTCTCTCACGCCTTGTGTCTCAAAGCACTTCTTAAATCTCTCCTGAGATCTCTGGGTATTCAGTCTCAGATTCTGCTCCATCTCGTTCTACAAACTGTAACCAGTAGACATGCTTTACCTTGGTGTAACATCCCTCATCCAGTCGGTATCTTGAAGGCATTGATTAGATCTCCACCGAGTCATTTCAAAATGAGCGGAATCATTTATACAATCTCTCCGCACACTTTATCCCCACATGTCCAGGATCATTCTTTCTCCAAACAGTTTCTTCCCGTTCTCCCGATCTCTCAATATGTCTGCATAATTTGGAGGGAGCATCTGAACTGTTTGCAATGCTGCTTAACTTTAATCCTATTCCAGTGCTCTGCCTAAATTGGGAGCGTATTATCAAAACAGTGTAGAAAGCGCTTTACTCTGCATCGAATACGGTGCTGCACCTGTCCAGGGAGTGCTTAATAGGGGTAGTATAGAGGGCTCTTTACTTTGTATCTGACTTCATTCTCCACATGTTTCGGTGAGGTCCAGACTAAAATGGGAGGGGCATATACTCTGATTTAACCCAGTGATGTTGCTGCCCTGAATATATTTGATGGGCTAAGGATGGGGGAAGTCAGTAATTTTATCAATATCTAAACCACGCTGAAAGTGGGTGGCCTGGGAATTTCAAAAGCTGCAGAGTAGAGAGAACTCTATTCTCTATGTAATCCCATTCTCTACTTGCACTGGTTTAAATATGGTGAGTCTGGTGAATTGTAAGGAGAACTGAAACAATGTGACATGTGAATTGATGCTTTGTGGATGTTATACCGAAGACAAGATAAATTAAACGATCATATGTTAATTTGGTAGCAGAAATTCACAGAAAGCTTCTGTTCTGTTACTTATCTGCAAATTTCAGTCACAATGTGCAATGAATCAAAAGTTGATTTCTGTCCCATATAAATGTATCATCACAATATGAATTTTCACTACAGAGGTAGTAAATGGAGGAGTTTTTTGAAGGTGATTAAAATGTAAATTGCAGTGAATCCCTGAGACAATGTCGCATTTCACCAATTTTTGTCTTACTTTCCAAGCACCAAATGTTTGCGTGACACAAATATGCCAAAACTGATGTAGTTCACCCACTGAATTGCACGTGTACATACATGTTCAGCTCCTGATGATGGGCTTTTGCCCGAAACGTAAATTTTCCTGCTCCACGGATGCTGCCTGCACAGCTGCGCTTTTCCAGCACCACTCATTCAGACTTGTTCAGTTTCTGTCGAAAAGTTTGAATTCTGTAGAGCTAGGCCCCATCCTAAGTCATTCTCAAATGCCACACAAACCAGCTTATGTAAAGATGAGACGTGACGGTTCAGCTAGGGCGCTTGAGAGTAAGAAGGCAGCCAGGAAGGACATAAAGAGAGAGCTGAGAAGATACAGGAGGGGAGATAAGAAGTATTTGGCAGGTAAGGTCAAGGAAACCCGCAAGCATTCTAAAGACTCCAAGGAACAAAAGACTGACTTTATTAAGATCTGGATCATTCAAGGGCAGAGCATGGAACAGGAGACAGAGAGTGCAGTGCAGGGCATTCAGCCCTCGATGTTGTACCGACCTGTGGAACCAATCTAAAGACTTTCCATCCTGAACTATTTCATTTTCATACGTATGTGTATCCAAAGACCATTTAAAAATGTCAAGCCTAATTTCCGTTAGTGTGTTCCACGCACCTACTATTCTCTGAGTAAAGAAACTCCATCTGTCACTTGTCTTATACCTGTCATCACACAGTTTAAAGTTATATCCCCTCGTGCGAGCCATCAGCATCAGTGGAAAAATGTTCTCACGGTCCACCCTATTTAAACCTCTGATTATCTTATATGTCTGAATTAAGTCACCTCTCAAACTTCTTCTCTCTAACTAAGACAGCTTCAATTCCCTCAGCCTTTCATCATTAGACGTTGCCTCCATACCAGGCAGCATCCTCGTAAATCTCCTCTTAAACTTTTCCTAAGCTTCCATATTCTTCCAATAATGTGGTGCCCACAAATGTACGCCCTACTCCAAGTGTGGCTGCGCCAGAGGTTTGTACAGGTGCAGTATGACCTAGAGGCTCCGAAACTCAACCTCTGAACCAATAAAAGCTAACACACCGAATGCCTGCTGAACAACCCCATCAACCTGGGTGGCAACTTTCAGGAATCTATGTATGTGGACAACAAGATCTCTGTGCTCATTTATACTCACCAATTACTTTGCTCCCATTTCTCTTTATTACCATTGCTCCTTCCAAGGTGAATTATCTTACACTTTTCCACATTAAACTCCATTTGCCACCTCTCAGATCAGCTCTGGAGATTAGCTATGTCCCTCTGTAACCTGCAACATCATTCGGCACAGTCCATGACTCCACTGATCTTAGTGTCATCCGCAAATTTACGAACACTTTCTGCAACACACTCACCTCGGTCATTTATCAATCGACAAAGCACAATGTCCCCAAAATAAATTATTGTGGTACACCACGAGTAACTGTACTCCAGATTGAAGATTTTCTATCAACCACCACCCTCTGCCCTCTTTGAGACAGCTAATTTCTGTTCCAAACCCATTAAATTAACTTTAAGCCCATGCCTCCGTATTTTGTATCATAGCCTACCATTGGGAAACTTACCAAACGCCTTACTGAAATCCATATACACCACATCAACCGATTTACTATCATCCACCCGTTCGATCCCGATTTGAAAGAGCTCAATAAGGTTTGTGAGGCACGAACTACCCTTCACAAAACCATATTGACTATCATTAATCAGCTTGTTTCTCTCTTGATGGTTAGATATCCTATCTCTCATAACCTTTCCAATATTTTAACTATTTTAGCCAAAGTAAGGCTCACTGGTCAATGATTACCAGGGTTGTCTCTACTCTCCTTCTTGAATAGGAGGACCGTACTAGCTATCCTGCAGCCTTCTTGCACTAGACCTGTCGATAATAACGACATTAAGATCAAAGCAAAAGGCTCTGCAATCTCCTCCCTAACTTCCCAGAGAATCCTATGATAAATCCCATCCAGCCCAGGGGATTATTCTATCTTCACACTTTCCACAATTGCGAACACCTCCTCCTTGTGAACCTCAATCTCGTATAATCTAATATCTTGTATCTGAGTATTCTCCTCGACAACATCGTCTTTTCCGAGTTGGAATGCTGACGAAAATTTTTCATTTGGCTCGTTCCTGTGACTGCACTCAGAACTTGCTACAACTATACATGATTGTCCCTAATCTTTCTCTCATCATGCCTTTATTCCTGATATATGTATAGAAAGCTTTTGAGTTTTCCTTGATCTTATCTGCCAACGACCTGTTACGCCCCCTTCTGGCTCTTCGTAACTCTAGCACTGAGACATTTCCTCGCTAACTTGTAATTCAAAAATGCCCATACTGAGACATCACGTCTGATCCTATTATAAACTTACTTCTTCCTCTTTTGAAGAGATTCAACACCTTTAGTAAACCACGGATCCCTGGCTCGACCACTGCCCTACCTGACAGGTGCACATTTATCAAGGTCAAGCAATAGCTGCTCCTTGAATGAGCTCCACATTTCAACTGTGCCAATCCCCTGCAGCTTCCTTCCCCATCCTCTGCATCCTAAATCTAACCTAATCACATCATAATTGCCTTTCCCCCAGCAATAAATCTTGCCCGGCTTTATATACATACCTCTTTCCATCGCTAAAGTTAACATAACCACATTGTGATCATTATTCTCAAAGTACTGACTTACCTGAAAATCTGGCACCTGGCGTGGTTCGTTACCTCGTACCAAATCCAATGCAGCCTCTGCCCTTGTTAGCTTTTCTACATAGTGTATCAGGAAACCACCCTGAACACACTGGACAAAATCGGACCCACCTGTACTGCGTCTATGTTATTTTCAATCTATATTTCAAAAATTGAACTGCCCCATAACAACTACCCTGTTACTTTTGCTCCCATCCAGAATTCTCTTTACTCTATTCCTCTACGTTTCTGGAATTATTTGGAAGCCTGTAGAAAACAGCCAATCGGGTACCTTCTCATTTCCTGCTTCTAAACTCAGTCCATATTACCTCAATAGACGAGTTCTCAAACGTTCTTTCTGTCATTGTAATACAATCCTTGACTAACTGCTGCTGCCTGAAGTATTGCCGTCTTCCCCTCATAGGAATCTCTGGGAAGTTAGGGAGGAGATTGCAGAAGCTTTTGCTTTGACCTTACTGTGATTATTATCTACCGGACTATTTGAGAAGGCTGGAGGATAGCAAATACGGTCCTCATATTCAAGGAAGGGAGTGGAGACAACCTTGGTAATCATAGACTTGTGAGCCTTACTTTGGCTACAATAGTTACAATATTGGAAAGTTTATGAGAGATAGTATATCTAACCATCAAAAGAGAATAGAGCTGATTAATGACAGTCAACATAGTTTTGTGAAGGCTAGTTCGTACCTCACAAACCTTATTGAGCTCGTTGAAAAGGGGGCCAACCAGGTGGATGACTGTAAAGCGGTTGATGTGGTGTATATGGATTTCAGTAAGGCGTTTGATAAGTTTCCAATGGTAGGCTATTATACAAAATACGGAGGCATGAGGCTAAAGTTAATTTCATAGGTTTGAATCAGAAATTAGCTGGCTCAAAGAGGGCAGAGGGTGGTGGTTGATAGAAAATGTTCAATCTGGATTACAGTTACTCGTGGTGTAACACAATAATCTGTTTTGGGGACATTGTGCTTTGTCAGTTTTATAAATGACTGAGGTGAGTGTGCAGCAGAGAGGGTTCGTAAATTTGCGGATGACACTAAGTTCAGTGGAGTAGTGGAGTGTGCCGAATGATGTTGCAGGTTACAGAGGGACATAGCTAATCTCCAGAGCTGAGCTGAGAGGTGGCAAATGAAGTTTAATGTGGAAAAGTATGGGATAATTCACTTTGGAAGGAGCAATTATAATAAAGTGAACTGGGTGCATGGTAAGATTCTTGGCGAGCATAAATGAGCATCGAGATGTTGTTGTCCACATACAAGGATCCCTGAAAGTTGCCATCCAGGTTGACAGGGTTGTTAAGAAGGCATTCAGTGTGTTAGCTTTCATTGGGACACGGATTGAGTTTCGGAGCCTCGAGGTCATGCTGCACCTGTACAAAACTCTGGCGCAACCACACCTGGAGTAGTGCTTACAGTTGTGGGCACCACATTATTGGAAGAATATGGAATCTTTGGAAAGGTTTAAGAGGAGATTTATGAGGGTGCTGTCTGATATGGAGACACCGTCTCATGATGAAAGACTGAGGGAATTGAAGACGTCTTATTTAGAGAAAAGATGTCTGAGAGGTGACTTAATTGAGATATCTCAGATAATCAGAGGTTTAGATAGGGTGGACAGTGAGAACAGTTTTCCTCAAATGCTGATGGCTCGCACGAGGGGACATAATTTTAAACTGAGGGATGATAGGTATAAGACAAGTGAAAGTTGTGGTTTCTTTACTCAGAGCATAGACGGTGCATGGAACACACTGCCAGAAATAGGTGTAGACTCGCCATCTTTAAAGGGTAATTGGATACACATACGGATGAAAATGAAATAGTTGAGGATGGAAAGGCTTTAGATTGGTTCCATAGGTCGGCACAACAACGAGGGCTGAATTCCCTGCACTGCACTCTCGGTCCTACTGTTCCACGCTCTGCCTTTGAATGACACAGATCTTCATAAAGTAAGTCTTTTGTTCCTGGCATTCTTTAAAATGCTTTCGGGTTTCCTTGATCTTACATGCCAAAGATTTCTTATATCCCCTCCTGGATCTTCTCAGTTCTCTCTTTATGTCCTTGTTACTCTCAAGCGCCCTAGCTGAGCTTCACGTCTCATCTTTACATAAGCTGGTTTGTGTGGCATTTGAGAAAGCCTCAGGATGTGGCCTAGCTCTACAGAATTCAAACTTTGCGATAGATAATGAACAAGTCTGAATGAGTGGTGCTGGAAAAGCACAGCAGGGCAGGCAGCATCCGTGGAGCAGGAAAATCGACGTTTCGGGCAAAAGCCCATCATCAGGAGCTGAACAAGTCTGTACACGTGCAATTCAGTGGGTGAACTATATCAGTTTTGGCATATTTGTGTCGCGCAGATATTTGGTGCTTGGAAAGTAAGACGAACACGTGGAAAATGTGACATTGTCTCAGGGATTCACTCCAAGCAGTCTCTGGAATTTGCATTTTAATCACCTTCAAAAAACTCCTCCATTTACTACCTCTGTAACGCAAATTCATATCGTGATGATACATTAATATGGACCAGAAATCAGCTTTTGATTCATTGCACATTGTGACTGACATTTGGAGATAAGTAACAGAACAGAAGCTTTCTCCGTTTCTGCAACCAAATTAACATCTGATCGTTTAATTTATCTTGTCTTTGGTGTGCATCCACAAAGCATCAATGCACATGTCACATTGTTTCAGTTCTCCGAACAATTCACCAGACTCGCCATATTTACACCAGTGAAAGTAGAGAATGGGATTCCATAGAGAATAGAGTTCTCTCTACTCTGCAGCTTTTGACAATCTCAGCACACCCACTTTCACCGTGGGTTAGATATTGATAAAATCACCGACCTCCCCCATCCTGAGCCCTCCAAATACACTCAGGGCAGCAACAACACTGGGTTAAATCAGAGTATGTGTCCCCTCCCATTTTAATCTGGACCTCACCGAAACATGTGGAGAATGAAGTCAGATGCATAGTAAAGAACCCTCTATACTAACCCAATTAAGCACTCCCTGGACAGGTGCAGCACAGTATTCAATGCAGAGTAAAGCGCTTTCTACACTGTGTCGATAATACGCTCCCAATATAGGCAGAGCACTGGGACAGGATTAAAGTTAAGCAGCATTGCAAACAGTGCAGATGCTCCCTCCAAATTACACACAGATATTCATAGGTCGGGAGAACGGGAAGAAACTGTCGGAAGGAAGAATGATCCTGGACTTGAGGGGATAAATTCTGAGAGATTGTATAAATGTTTCCGCTCAAATTTAAAAGACTCAGCGGAGATCTAATCAAAGCCTTCAAGTTATCAACTGGATGAGACATGTTCCACCAAGATAAAGAATGCCTACTGGTTGCAGATTGTAGAACGAGATGGAGCAGAGCCCGAGACTGAATGCCCAGAGACCTCAGGAGAGATTTAAGAAGTGCTTTAAGACGCAAGGCATGAGAGTGATTTGGAATCCTCTGCCATAAACAGCGAAGATGCCTGGTCTGCTGTTCAGTTTAAATCACGGACTGATAAGTTTTTAGTCAGTGAAGGTCTTGAGGGATGTGGGCCAAAGAAGGGAACATGGAGTGAGGGGACACATCAGTCATGACCACATCGAATGACAGATCAGGCTTAAGGGCGGAATGGCTTAGCATAGTTCTTCTGTTCCAAAGTGAATATCCCCCTACACTGTCCCCATCAAACACTTTCTGGTTAGGGACAGGATAGAGTTGGATATACTGTAAGGCTATCTTTAATGTATCCCCAGCAACCCCCACGGTATGGCTTGCACAGTGTTAGATGCAGAAGAAACACCACTTCACAATGGAGCCATCAACAAATTCCCAGACAGGTAAAGCATGGAGTTTTATACAGCTGAAATCCCAATACATGTTTTTAAAGGCATATATAATCTGCCAAGAGGTGCTGAGTTAAATTAATTCTCTACTCTCATTATCTTATATTCTGATGCACAGGCACAGATAAACACAATTATCAGGCCGCACAAACATGTACACACACATAGCAAGACCTGAACTACTCTAAAAATTCAACACCCAGTTCTTTATTTGTTTCTCACTGTTCTGTTCTGATTCCCTGTTAGATTGCTGTTCTGGAGATACACATGGTCGTCGTCCTCATCCCTTGTGACATGTCCTGCTACCGAGCACAGCATCTGATTTCAGGTTAGTATGCAGTACAGAAGCCACTCAGTGCCGGAGGCGGTGTGTGTCTTGAGCCTGCCCCCGGTGTGTGGATGTCCGGGTTTAATCTGACATTCAGGGATTGTTTAACAGAGATATAATGTGCGTGTCTCTGTGTGTGTCTGTGTGTGTGTGTCTGTGTGTGTCTGTGTGAGTGAGAAATCGAGTAAGAGACCCGAGCCCTGCGTTGTTGGAGTTACTATCCCTTTACTACACAATTTATTAAGTATTAAATATTACTTTCCATTTTCTTGTACACAAATCACAGTGACCTCATGTAATAATGACACCAAAGTTTAGAATGTTTTGCCAATTTCATCGAGCCGTGGGACTAGGGCAGTGAGGATGTTTTGCTTTGTCTGCAGAGGCAATGAATGATGAGGAACACAAAGGGAATGTTTGTTCATTCGGTAATGGGATGTGGGCATCATTGGCTGGGTTCAGCATTTATTCCCCTCTTCTTATCAGCCCTTGAGAATGTGGGAGTGTTCTGCCTCACGGAACAGAAACACTCCAAAAATAATGTTGATTGAGGAACAGAATGTGACAGAAAATAATATTCAGCTTTGTCTATTCCAACTCACAATGTAACATTCACATGTTTAATTAATGCGTTGTTAGAGAATGGAATTTCATCGATGATATCAACGATTTTATGTATTCAAGACACTCCTCCCTCCGGCACTGAGTGGCTTCTGTACTGCATACTGACCTGAAATCAGGTGCTGTGCTCGGTAGCAGGACATGCCACAAGGGATGAGGACGACGACCATGTGTATTCCATAGCACAACGGAAAGTGTGTTCCTGTTTGAAATCGAATTGAGGATGAAGACGTTGTAGGTGAGGGACAAAGGAAGGAATGAGGGTTTAGGTCACAGTTCAGCCATGCTCTTATTGGTGTTTCATAGTCTTGTCCAACATGGAAACAGACACTCTTTTCCAACTCATACATGCTGACCAGATATCCCAGGTCCATCTAGTCCCGTTTAGCCCATTTCCCTCGGAACTCTTCCTGGTTATATACCCATACAGACGTTTAAAAAATGTTCGAAATGTGCCAGCCTTCGCCACTTCCTCTGGCAGCTCATTCCATGTACACCTCATGTAATGCGTAAAAAAAATACCCCTTAGGTCCCTATGAATTCCTCCCCCTCACCCTAAAGCCATTGCCTCTATTTCTGAATTCCCCCAGCACATGAAATATACAATATTAATTACCCTCTCCACGGCCCTCATGATTTTATATATAAAAAACATGTTCCCTTCTCTGTGACAATCGTTACAGGGAAAACAGCCCCAGGAAGCACAGTGTCTCGGTATACCTGAAACCCTCAAATGACATTATTGTATATCTTTTCTGAACGCTTTCAAGTTTCATTACATTCTTCTTAAAGGAGGGAGACCGGAATTCCATGTAATATTTAGAAATTGGCCGGAACAATATCCTATACAGCCGCAACGGGACCTCACAACTCTTATTCTCAATGCACTGAAAAGCAAAGGCAAGCAAACGAAACACCTTCTTCTCTTCCTATCTACCTGAAAATACACTTTCAAGGAACTATGAACCTACTCTACAAGGTCTCGTTGTTCAGCAAAACACCCCCATGAACATAGCATTACCTGCATATATTTTAGATTAGATTAGACTTACAGTGTGGAAACAGGCCCTTCGGCCCAACAAGTCCACACCGACCCGCCGAAGCGCAACCCACCCATACCTTTACATTTATCCCTTACCTAACACTACGGGCAATTTAGCTTGGCCAATTCACCTGACCCGCACATCTTTGGACTGTGGGAGGAAACCGGAGCACCCGGAGGAAACCCACGCAGACACGGGGAGAACGTGCAAACTCCACACAGTCAGTCGCCTGAGTCGGGAATTGAACCCGGGTCTATATCCTGGACTGATTTGCCTTTCCAAAATGCAGCACATCACATTTATCCAAATTAAACTTTATCTGCCACTCCTCCGCCCACTGGTCCAATTGATCAAGTTCCCATTGTACTCTGAGATAACCTTCTTCGCTGTCCACTGCATCTCCAGTTTTGGTGACAGCTGTAAACTTCCTAACAATAACTCCTGTGCTCACTTTCAAATCATTTTTAAAAAACGAAAAGCAGTGGACCCACTGCCGAATTCCTTCAGGCAAAACATTTTTCAGACGCCTCCAGCCTGGAAAACAAACAACCCACACCACCGCCACTCTTTTACCTTGGAGCCAGTTCGAGATCAAAATAGCAAGCTATCCCGATATTCCATGTGATCTAACCATGCTAACCACTCGACCGTATGCAATCTTGCAAATGCATGGTGAAAGACCTCAAAGATCACGTCCACCATTCTGCCCTCATCATTCATCTACCGTCAATTCTTCAAAACATTCCATCAAATTAGTGAGACCTGACTTCTAAAGCATTAAGCCGTGTTGACTATCCCGAATCAATCTTTGTCATTCCAAATACTTGCATATCTTCTCCCTCAGGATTCCTTCCAAAAACTAACCCATCACTGACATTAGCTTTGTTTTGGTCTGCAGTTCCTTCCTACCTTTCTCAAATGGTGACACCACTTCGGTGAACAGCCAGTCATGTGGCACGTCACTTCTGACTATTGATGAAGCAAAGATCTCAGCAAAGTGCACAGCAATCATTTCTCCAGCTTCCCACAGAGATCGAGATCATACCTGATAAAGTCCTGAGATTTATCCACCTATATGCATTTTAAGACATCCAGCATCTACTCCCTTCTGATATGGACATTTTTCAACACATCACTATCGATTTCCCCACCTTCCATTTTCTTGTTAATAGTAAACACTAATGCAAAATACTCGTTTAGAATATCCCCTCCTCCTGCTGCTCCATTCATCGGCTGCATTGCTGACATTTAAGGGATCCTACTCTCCCCCTATTTCTCATTTTGTCATTCTTTTGTTTATAACATGCGCTTGGATTCTCATTAATCCTATTTGCCAAAGTTATCTCATGTCCCCTTTTCACACTCCTGATTCCCCTCTCAAGTGTATTTCAACTGATTTTATACTCTGCTTATGATTCACTCGACCTCTGATGCCGATACCTGACATATGCTTCCTTCTTTTTCTTAACCACAGCCTCAATTTCTCTAGTGATCCAATATTCCCTTTTCAGACTAGCAATGTCCTTCACCCGTACAGGAACATACTGGCTCTGGATTCTCAATATCGCATTTTTGAATGTTTCTCATTTTCCAATTGTAGCTTTACTGGCGAATATTCGCCCCCAGTCAGCTTCGGAAAATTCTTTCCTAATACCTTCAAAATTGGCTTTCCTCCCTTTTAAAACATTAAGTTTTAGAACGGATCTATATTTTCCCATCGCTGTTTTAAAACAATATATTTATGGCCTCTGGCCCAACCTGCTCTCCCACTGTCACCTCAGTGACCTGCTCTGCACAGTTTCCCAAGAGTAAGTTAAGTTGTTCACTGTCTCTAGTCGGGAAATCGACATAATTAATTAGAACATTTTCTTACACACACTTGACAAATTCCTTTCCGTCTAAACCCTTAAAACTATGGCAATTTTAGTTTATGTTTGCAAGGTTAAAATCCCCTTACAGATAACTACGATCCCTTTGCAAGATTGTTTATCAATTTCCAGTTGATTATTGTATGGTGTGTAGTACAATCCCGATAAGGTCATCATTCCTTTCTCAGTTCTCGCTCCACATCCCTGGATGTGTTACCAAGTGCATCATCCTTAGGTACATAGAACATCAAACGTTACGTTCTCTTTGTCCCGCGATGTTGCGCCGACCTGTGGAATCACCCTGAAGTCCATCTAACCTACAGTATTCCATTCGCGTGCATATGCCTATTCCAATGACAATTTAAATGCCCTGAAAGTTGGCGAGTCTACCACTGTTGCCGGCAGTGCGCTCCGTGCCACGACTACTCTCTGAATAAAGAAACTACCTCTGATGTTCTTCCTCTATCTATAACACCTCAAATTAAAGCTACATCCCCTCGTGCTAGCCATGTCCATCAGAGGAAATAGGCTCTCACTGTCCAACCGACCGAAATTTCTGATTTCCTTAATATGTATCAATTTGGTCGCCTCTGAATCTTTTTCTCTGCAACGAAAACACCCTCAGATCTCTCAACCATTTCACGTAGTACCTTCCCTCCACAACTGGCAACATCCTGGCAAATCCCCTCTGAAGCATTTCCAAAGCATCCACATCCTTCCTGTTATGCGGTGACCAGAACTGTATGCAATTCTCCAAATGTGGTTCTACCATTGTTGTTTTTGATCTCGTGGACCCGAAACTCAATCCCTCGATTAATAACAGCTAACAAACTGTATGCCTTCTTACTCTCCTCTCAACCTTGGCTGTAATTTTCAAGGATCTTAAGTACCTTTCACCAAGATCTCTCTTCTCATCTACACTACCAAGAATCACAGAAACACAGGAACAAACATCAATTAAAAGGGCGTAGTGATAAAATGCTGTGAGGGACAGCACAGATGGAGGGAGCAGATAATGGTAAGCAAAGGATGGGATGAGGTCACATGGCCTTGTGAGTCCAGAAATAAGCATTTTGTCACAGACACGGCGGATAAGACAATAGATAAACCTGAGTAATGGCTACCGGTCTTAGGGAAGTGGAGAATGTAAACGGGGGCGGAGGGGGTGCGGTGTTGGGGTGGGGGGATCAATGAAATAAGAAAACAATATGTAGGAACCAAATTATATAAATATCAAGTCTTTATTGTATTCAGTGTGTTTTTTTCCTGCCTTGTGGACATCACACCCACTTGCAAGTGTGAAATAAATGACACTAGTGATTAAGATCTTGTCTCAGACTGAAATTATTGATGTTTCTCACATTACCATGAGCCCAGTACTCTGTATTCCTGTTACTTCTTCCAAAGTGAATCACTTCACACTTTTCCACATTGAAAATCATTTGCCAACTGTCTGCCCAACTATGCAGCTCATCTATATCTCTGTGTAAAATACAACATCCTTCACTACCATCCACAACTCGACCAACCTTAGTGTCATCCGCAAATTTACTAACCCACACTTCGATTCTCTCATTTATGTCTTTTATAAAAATGAAAAACAGTGGCCCGAAAACAGATCCTTGCCGAACGCCACGAATAACCAAGGTCCAGGATGAATATTTCCCATCAACCGTCACCTTCTGTCTGCTTTAAGGTTGCTAATTTCACATCGAAACTGCTAAATCATCCTCAATCCCATGTCTCCATATTTGTGCAATAGCCTACAGTGGGAAACTTATCAAACACTTTACTGAAATTCATATCTACGATATCAACCGCTTTACCACCATCCACCTGCTTGGTCACCTTCTCAAAGAACTCACTAAAGCTCGTGAGGAACGACCTCCCCTTCACAAAACCGTGTTAACTATCCCTAATGAACTTATTCATCTCTCGATCATTATAAATCCTGTCTCTAACAATCCTTTCCAAACTTTGCTGACAACCGAATTTAGGCTCACAAGTCTATAATTTCCAAGGTTATCTCTACTCCCCTTTTTGAACAAGGGGCCAAAATTTGCTAAACTCCTGTCTTCTGGCACGAATCTTGTAGACAATGTATAAAAATCAAACCCAAAGGCTGGGCAATCTGCTCCATGACTTCCCTGAGAATCCTTGGATAAATCCTATCCAGCCCAGGGGACTTACCTGTTTTCATAGTTTCCAGAAAAGCTGACACCTCCTCCTTATGCACCGCATTCCATCTGGTCTAGTAGCTTGTATTTCACATTATCCAACCGCACATTGTTTTTTTCTGGTGTGAATACTTACGAAACATGTTCATTTAGAGCTTAATCTATCTCCTCTGACTCCATGCACCACTTTGCACTACTATGCTACATTAGCCCTAATCTAACCCTAGTCATTCTTTTATTCGTGATGATGCTATTGAAAGCCTAGGGGGTGGGGGAGGGTTTCCTTGCTCTGCCAATGAATTCTCATGTCCCGTACCTGTTCGTTTTCCATTTATATTTGGATGTAATGCTATCCCTTATCAAAAATGATACTCCCTGTCCTCTTTTGTTCCATTTTCTTTCTATGCCTTAGGGTTCACCTGCTTTCTATTTTTAGCTTCTGCTTTAGGAAACATCTTTGGGACACCCGCACAAACCAACCATACTGCCCTGTGGCCCAAAATGTCAACTCCCCCTCCCACACAGTCGAGGACATGGAGGTCCTGGGCCTCCTTTAACGCTGTTACCTCACTACCCGACGCCTGGAGGAAGAACGCCTCATGTTCCGCCTCGGACAACTTCAACCCCAGGGCATCAATGTGGACTTCACCCGTTTTCTCATTTCCCCTTCCCCCCACCTCACCCCAGTTCCCAACTTCCAGCTCAGCACCGTCCCTATATCCTGTGCGACTGGCCTATCTTCTTTTCCACCTATCCATTCCACCCTCCTCCGTGACCTATCACTTCCATCCGCACCCCCACTCACCTATTGTACTCTATGCTATTTTCTCCACACCCCCACCCTCCTCTCATTTATCTCTCCACCCTTCAGGCACTTTGCCTGTATTCTTGATGAAGGGCTTTTGCCCGAAAAGTCGACTTCACTGCTCCTCGGATGCGACCTGAACTGCTGTGCTTTTTCAGCACCACGGTATTCCAGAATCTGGTTTCCAGCATCTGCAGTCATTGTTTTTATCTTTGAGCGGATTGTGCACCCTGTCCGAGATATTCTTGATCAGGGCACTGAGGAGGCATCAAGCCATTCTCGCGGTGCCCTGCAGAATGTTTCTACCACTGAATTTAGAGCTTCCTATCACAACCAATCGCTTGGAACCTGACACTTTACGTTACATTAAAGCCTGGCTTGTTGACAGAAACTTGATTGCTGGTGCTACATGCATCTGAGATCCATCTCGAGTACAGCCCAAGCACCATACTTCTTTGAGATGGCGATAGCCACTAGAAACTCCAGCACTACCTGCCTCTTCTTCCGAACTTAAATGTACGTAAACCATCTACATGACTGTATCTGCGGATTTTCTCGCTTCCTATAACTGCTAGGCTCCTGTAAATTCTTCACTGCCTCTAACTACCGTTCCAGCTGATCAAAATAATCTTATTGAATTCATAACCAAACACCCTTACTGCCAACGTACTCAACCGTAGCATGGAAACTTTCCCTAACCCTTCACATTGTAGAGGAAGGGCACATCACGCTCCTGAAGGCAATCTTTACACCTGAACGATCTATAGTGACAAGAAATAGCACAGTCTTACTGCTCTAACAAAGCACTGCTCCAGGCAACTTCAGTATCAATATTTTGTATTTTTAAATTTAATCAAGAGGCAGAACTCAATAAACGTATCATCAGAAAGAATCCACACTCTTCACTATTGCAGACCTCCAAAAAAAGGGCAGTGAGGTTCCACTTAAAATATTTTTAAAACTATGCACTTAGCTGCTCCTGTACCGCGAGCTCTCTCTCGCAAATTCCTTCAAATACATCTTGGAATTTGACAGTTGGTTAATTTTTCATAGACACACTTCGTTGTCCAAAGATACTTCTCTGAAACAGCTGTGTCAAGCAGTTGTGTCGGTTTCTTTCTGCTTTAATACTTTGAGCACGAGGTTTTTGCCTTTGTCTCTCTGTCTTTTTGAAAAGTGTCATTTTTATTCTAATCTTTCTTTTCCCCAAAATTTCCAAAACAACACAACAGCTTAGAAAACAGTAATTGCTGCTCCTGGAATTTGTGAAAATGACCTGTAATAGCTAAATATCTAGAAAAAAAGGATTAGATCATACAGCAACATTTTTCGGGTCCTCTGTTTCAGATTAAATAAATCATGAGAAAAATAAACAAAGGAAGGAACAGATATCTGGTTCAAGCCTGGGGAACTGAATGGAAACAAATTATCCCTGGAAACACATTTATGATTTAAAAACATATATTATACAGTATGCCATTTATTTTTCTTTAATTGGAAGATGCTCATGTTTTTGTAATGTGTCCAGCTGTGTGGATCCGAGAGTTATTGGAGAAAGGGTTTCCCACTCTAGCCTGCAGAGAACGATGATACATTCACCAGATAGTTTATTTTCGTGTCAGCTTCACTTGCTGTGCAGTGATTGCTTGGGAGATTGTTTTTCTCTGAGGCATGAATCATTCCTCTTTGGTTTGGGCTTTGTTGTTTAGCTTTCTGTATTCTGCTGCTCATTGCAATCAGCAGTTTACTTTGACTTTGTTCCTCTCGTCTCTTCCGTGTTGCTCCTTGGATGGAGTCATTTCTTTCTCATTGGAAAAAACAACAAAATTCTGTTGCAACTCCTTTTGTTTTCCTTTCGTTCATTCCTCACGTGGACACCTCGCTCCATTATCTGCTGCATCTCATGTTGGCTCTCAGTCACTTGAATTTATTCATCAATTGAATTGTTTTTATAACTGGATATTTAACGGCATACTTTAACTGATCTCTAAAGTTTTTCTGTGTCACCACATAAATAACTGCATTTGTGCAGCAACTTAGGTTCCGCAGCATGTATGCAACTTGTTGAAAGAGATAGAAATCATCCGCATAATAAAAAACATTGAATATATATAATATATACACAAACCAGAGAAGGATAAAATTGGCGGATATGGCAAAGAGTAAAATCACAGATTTCTTTCTGCTGTCTATTTCTGGGTCAGTCTCTGATTTTCTCTGACCCCTCAGTCCTTTACGTGCCTTAACGGCCTCAAAAATGTGTCTGACCGTCAGAACGTTGAGGAACACAATAAAAATGAATGGGAGACATGGTGTTAAAAATATTTCAATATATGCAAAACTCACCCAATGTACATTGTTATAATAACTGTCTTTTGTGTGACAGTACCATGGAATGTTATTAATGATCATTCCGGATTCATATATGAAATAATTGGGAATACTCTTTAAAGAGAAGAAAATGCAGATCGTTGCTAGAACTCTTATTGCTGTTTTCTCTGTGCAATACTGAGATTTCATCTGATGAATACAAATGGCTACAAATCGATCAAATGTAAAAGCAGCAGTGAACCAGACAGAACAATCAATAGTAAAGTAGCTCAGGACGTGGAGAACACTACAAACAGGAGTGATGTCCAGAAAAGACAGCGGATAATAATAGTAACCAAACTCATCAAATATATTATCAAAAATAATGAACAATAGATCAGACAGTGCCATGGCTACGAGATAGCGAGTGGAACATGTTGACAGGCCACACTTGCTCCGAGATAAGAATGCAATTGCCATCAGACTAACTGTAAGATGAAAGAAAATATAAGAAAATAGATTTGAAATGATTAATTAAATTTTCTCGATACATGTTGAATTTTAGAATTCAGGTTTCTTTTTGTTCAGTACAATGTCATGAGAACCACTGCAGTAGCTTCTCTCAAGTGAAATATCTTGCACTTTCAAAAGACAAACAGAATCACATGGGCAGAAAATTAACGTCAGAAACACGAGCACGTCTTTTTAGGGGCGGTGGAGTGGTGGGTCGGGAGATGGTATTTATTTCACTTTACAGTTTACTCTGCCTAGCTGTAGTTACCCATCACAAAACACTCATAAATATAAAAACACCCGGAATCAGTAAAACACCGAATCGGAGACTCTTGGTGGGCAACGCGCAGAAAGTGATTAAGTTTTGTAATGAGCTGCCGCAGGAATTTATAAATACCGGTACAGATGTAATATTCAAAAGTCATTTGGACAGATACATGAATAGGAAAAGTATAGAGGGCTTGGGATGGCACAGTCTTTCAGTGGTTTGCACTGCTGTCTCACAGTACAAGGGAGTCAGGTTAGATTCCAACCACACTGCAACTGTCTTTATGGAGTTTACACGTTTTCCCCGTGTTTTGCTTCAGTTTCTATCAGACGCACAAACTTCCTGCAAAAGTCCAAAACTACACGTCAGGTGGTATGACTATGGTAAACTTTCCCTGGTGTTCAGGGATGTGTAGGTTTGGTGTGTTAGCCATTGGAAATGCAGGAGATAACGTGGGGGGTCGGATGCAGACTTTTTGGACTGAGCTGCCTGTTTCCACACAATGTGGGTTCTATGAAAGACAGAACTTCGTAAGCATGGACAAGTTGGATGAAGTGATGCTCATCGTGCATTCAGGGATGGTAATGGCATTGTAGGTCAATGGGTGTTTGGTAGATTCTTCCTGTTTAAGATTATTATTGTCTGGTGTTCGCAGAGTGCGAATGTTATTTATTAATTACAATACCAAGCTGGTTGGTATCATGAAGTTTTGGGAAGCAAATGTCTTCCTTATACAAAGAGTTGCAAATTGTGCTGAACGTGGTGTAATTGTGTGGACACATCCTCGCTTTGGACATGACAAGTGGAGGGAAGAGCATTGGTGAGGCAACTGCAGAGTTTGAGGTCAAGGACACGATCTTTCAGAATTCGTGCATCGATGTATGACAGCTGAGATAATTGTCCTTTTAGTGCCAGAACCATCTTACCTGTAGACAGTGCAATAATGAAGAGTTATGATTTCATTGAATCCAGTTTCTTAAAGGCTTCCTGTTATCAATATATGTTTATACTTTATACGTTAAGAACGCGGAGATTTTATTTCAGTTAATAAAAAAAACTATAAAAATAGGAACATCTGATTAAGGAATAAATGGTTTGTAATTGCAAGTTAAACAATCAAGAGTTTGTCGCACTTTAGAGTTTAACACATGGTTATGTTGAATGGTCAGAAGCTGTGGAACAAAAATTGGATTTGTGTGATGAGGTTGGACACCTGGCAGAGTCAGAAAGTTTATCATTATCACATGAAAAGAAGACAAATGCTCTCTACTTGGAAAATTAGATTTATGAGCTCTGCCAGTAACATGAATTATGTAGACGGCCAGCAGAATCTCACGAATATGTATGACATCAAATATGTTGTTCACGATTTTCTGTATTATTATACAGCATTCTTTATTGTATTCTCTTTATTTTCTGTAATCCTCTCTAATTCATTTATTTATCACAGCCATAATATTACAAGTGCTGATGCCCATTATTTATTGCATCAGAATGCTTTCCTATTAAATTTATTTTGCTTTTTAATAATATTGCATTAAAACTAACAGGTGCAACATCCTTAACAAAACCTCTTCCTCCCGAGGAGGACACACATCACAAAGTAATGGACAGTGATCACTTTAAAAATCAACAACGCTTAGATTATGAATAACTGATTCAAATATTATTAATCAAAATCTTATCAGATACAGATGCCAAATAGTGTCAACACTTGTTAGTCCAGATCCTCCATTATTAACGTCTAGATAAAGAAATGTAGTAGCCATGATAGAGGCTTGCCCAACCTTGCTGGAATATCAATCAGTTCAAAAGATTTTTAAATAAATATTATACGTCAATCGGACAAATGGGTGAATTGACATTGCTATTCTGTTATTTTCATGATATGCCAATGAGTTATATATATCCACCCCAATGGAACATTTAACTTCGCAAACTTTGTACCAAATATACACATCAGTGATTTATCTAATTTGCATTCAATCGTTTTTACATCTACAATGACAATTTCATCAGTGAAAACATCAGAAATTAGAAAGGAAAGAAGCATTCCACATTTACAGTCAAATTATGGTTGTCGTTATGAACGTAGTCAGGTATTCAGTTCAATTCTATAGTCATAGATACTCCTACGTGCACAAAGCCACTGGGTAAGCTGTTCCCCTCCATTTAGTCACCCACACTCAGCATAATTTTACTTTGAGTGTTGCTCCCAGTAACACTTGGTCCCTGGGGTTACTTGTTCCTCTTTGAATAGGAACCCATATTCCGAATAATTCTAATTGGAAGATACAGAGATATGTACAACATGAGTGGTTCCAAGACTTACCAGGAACTCCAACAACAGCAATAATGGTGTAGTAAACTTTTTCGAACATTTGCCTTGGAAGATGCATTTTATTGTTTTTGGCACTAACTCTCCCTTGCTGCAGCTGTTAATCTGTTGGAATTAGAGGTAATACAGTTTCAGAGACTTGACTTTATATGGTGTGGTATATCCACTGGGAAATTACGATGACACTTTCAACGTTTTAATCATTTTCAACAACAAAATTATCCCAACAGGTGCACTTTAATGATGTTTTTCACGAAGTCAATTTGAATAGCCCAATTTCTGAATTAATTGAATCCTCTTGGGTCTCAAATGCTAATTGCAGGAAGTCTTCAAACAACAAGACTTGCTTTATTCCTCTCACAATTAGTCCTAAAAATATAATTTTTTGCACTTCTTTTCACTGAGGACAGTTATTGTTGCTGAGGCTATTCGGTCATTAGTGCCTCTCGTTGTAGAGTTCGTTGAGAGGTGTTCTACTCAACATGGTTATATTGTTGCTTTCCTTTTAATTCACTTTTGCAACTCGTGTGGCAAAATCCATCTGTGAATGAATTCTCTGAATCAGAACCAGAAGTTCATAGTAACCATCACAACAGTTTGAACGTACGCTAGTTAATAGTTCTTCAAAACGAAGACAAAAATTACTTATGTGAAACTTAGATGCATTGGCCATGCTAAATTGGCCGTAGTGTTAGGTGAAGCAGTAAATGTATTGGAATGGGTTTAGGTGGGTTGCTCTTCAGAGGGTCAGTGTGGACTTGTTGGGCCGTAGAGCCTGTTTCCACACTGTAAATCGTCTAATCTAATCTAAAAACAGAAAGTAATTCAGAAAGTTAACTTACAAATCATTGAATGACAACATCCTATGGGATAGACTTGACTCATCGATCTGTCGTGTTTGGAACTCGAAAATTATATTATAAACTACTCGAATCTCATTTCAAAACTTACTCCATTGCCTTGATTGTCATTCAATTACTTTTTACAGATTTTGAAGATTCACAACTCAACAGACCGTCCTCTGGTTTCCATCTTCCCTTCGAACCTCGAGCCTTTCAGCTAAAAAATGGGTCACATTGCTATTGGATCTTCAGAGAAGGGGGAAAAAAACGGCTTTAGATTCCCCCAATCCATGCCCCGCATAGTCTTATCCTCTGATCTCTACTCGTAAGATCGCAACTCGACCTTATCCAGAATCTGTCTTCACAACTAAACTGCTGCTCTCCCAGCAACATTTTCACGAATATCTTCGTGCACCCGGTCTAATGCAATCACATCCTTCTTATCGTACAGTGACCAGAACTGCACACAAAACTCCAATTGAGACTGAACCAAAGTCCTCCAGAGCACAGACAGGAAATCCCTGTTAGTAGGGATACCTTTTTCACTGAACCATGAACCACTTATGCCACACTGAGGGATCTTTATTTCCTCTGACCTTCCTAGTATCCCACCACTCATTGAGTACTGTCTTGTCTTGTGCCTCCTGGCAAGAAGCATCATGTCACATTTCTCAAAGTTAAATTTCATCTACCACTGCCATGCCCAACTGACAAATTTATCTGTTTCTGTCTAGAACCTGAGATTATCTTCCTCACTACCATTCACCCTGTGAATATTTGTATCATCAAACTTACTTATCATTCCTAACATTCGCCTCTGTTTATCCCACCAACGAGCCTCACCACTAACCCACAGCACATTTATGCATTTGAATGTAAAATATGCTAACATGATTCTACTTAGTACTTCACTTACTGTGGGTAAGTATTTCCCTCTGCTCCTTCACAGTTCCTTCGAACTCAGCAAATACACTAACCCACCTCAATGAGAAGCAAAGGAGATGGTCTCATAATGACTCACAAATAATTCAAATAAACATCGCTGACGGTTAGAAGTAAGTTTGGAGTGCACATAGCAGGACTTGGTCGTAGAAAAGGTCAATATACAATTAATGATGCCAGAAGTTAAACATGTTAATGTTTATTGGATAAGGGATATAGCAAGTGATATTCAAGACATTTGGAGGATGTGGGAAGCAGAGTTGTTTACGATGTTGACAAACGCAAGACCACCTAAGTCTGAGCAGGACTACACAATGATATTTGATAAAACTCAGGATGAGATGTGAGAAAGACAGTGGCAGTGGAAAGACAGTGCTCCACAAATGTGAGAAGTGAAGGAATGTTATTAGTGGAGCAGGATGTGATCCTGCAAATAGAGAGAAGTCCATTCCTGCTGAACTGGTAGAGTGTGCCAGTCTCTGCACTGCATGTAGTCTTACTGGTAAAGAAGGGATATCAATCTAAAGATTTAGGCCCTATGGCCAAGCATGTAGAAACAATTTGGGAATAGTATATGTTCACGACAGGGGTTTGGGAATCCAGGGATGCCAGCTATATTAAAACACTAGCGTGCTGCAACTTGACAGGGAATCCAAAGGAAGCCAAGGGAACAACCCAGCGGAGCATGCCAGTGACAGTGGAGGAAGATGATCAATATGGGAATGCGCAACTGGATACATTACCAGGCAATTTGTGGCCGCAACATGATACAGATGGGGGGAGAGTGAAATCAGCTGGACCAGAGGAAATAAGGTTGAAAGCAGGAGCTTGGACAGTAGTAACATTTATGATGAATGAAGATGTCTGAAGGGTTGGTATACCATCGGAAATCATCTCAGAGAATGAGTCTGCCTTCATTCAGAACCTAGTTAATTTGATGCTGCATTCTTGGAAAGTCAAACAGAGGTTTGGATGAGTATATCATCCCCAGTCACACGGTATGGTGGAAAGAATTCATGGGATATTGACAGCCAAATTAAACAAGATCTACACAAGCACCAACCTTAATTGGATTGATGTGCTGCCGCTGGCTTCACAATCTATCAATACATGAGATGCTCACTCTGCTTGAGATGCTCACAGGTAGACCGATGCCAGTGCTCATGTGGACAGGCCCACACAAAGGGCCGAGCTTGGAGCAGTTAAACTCAGAACTTTAGCTATATATGCAGCAGCAACCTATGATACATGAGACTATCCACTTGCTGGAAATACAGCTGTCAATGAGGAAGTACCGAGCAAGCCCGGAGATTGTGTGTACGTGCGGGTATTTCGAAGATGCTGAAATGAGTCAAGGAGAGAGAACTTTCTTAGTGATTAAGACATCATCTACCGACATCCATGTGGAAGGACGACACATATGGTACCAACTTAATCATTGTACTAAAGCTCTCTCACCGGCACAAATTAACTTTAACACTGAGGTAAGTGGAGTTAAGTCTGAAAAACATGGACACGGGTAGGGCACACAGGAGGCTGGTACTCCTCCATAGAATTCTGAACAAGGCACAGGTGAAGTTCTTGGGAATCCTGATCATTCCAGAAATGATCCTTAAGGAGATGTCGAGAACAGGATTCCTAGCAGCAAGGATGGGGAAGACATGGGGAGATGCCCCTGATAACCACCTCTCTGATGCCAGGCCTGAATAATCAGACTTAGAGACTATTAACTTGGCAGACCTGGACAGTTCATGCCAGGGCTACTTTGCGCCCCAGCATGGGTACGCACCCGTGACAATGACTGGTATCAATCGGCAAACTACTCCGTCCCAGTAATGGCTAGAAAGGATGACTTCTTGTGTACTAAGTTAACCCCCTCATACTATGTTGTCCATATGCCTTTTAACTTGAGCATCTGTACTGAATGGTGTTTGCAGCACTCCAGACGACCCATTTACCCGAATGATTCATCAACTTACATGCAATCCCTTTGCCCTCTTTTGGTGCCTGCTACTTCAGGTCACTACATTCTGTCAGTAGGATGACGTGGGCTGGCAGCAACTCCAACGGTGGTGTTCATATAGTACCCCGTGGTTCACCAGTAAAACTAATGACACGTTTCCCGAGGCTGCTTTCAGGAAACGGGAAGGGTTGTGTTTTGAAAGCTTTAAGTGAAATGGCTCCACACAATAGGCTGCTTTATGGGTCTTTGTGGGAATACGGTTCAAATGGAGGTGGGCACGACATTTGGAGCTGTTTAAAATTCTCAACGTGTCCCACTGGCAGTTACTTACTGGCTGAGATAAGAAAGTAGGGTTGTGCATGACGCTGCCCACAGACTGGAGTGGCAGCCTTGCCCGTGTAATGCTCCGACTCAAGGTAGTTATATCACCACACGCAGCTTAACGCTACATTACAGTCGCAGAACTAAGTGACGCTATGTCCCTGACGTGACAATTCATATTGATAGGTTAGGACAGCCAAGAGGTATTCCTAACGAGTTTAAGGCTGGCAATGAGATTGCCGCGGCCTGGGAAGCTCTTCCCCCAATGATGGGGATTAGCAAGAGTGCCGAATGGATTAATTACATTTATAACAAAAAGCAGAGATTTATCAATTATACTGATGATGCCATTGTGGCCTTCGGAGAAGAATTGGATGCTACCAATAAAATGACATGACAAAACAGACAGGCCTTAGATTGGATACAGTAATAAAAAGGTGAAATTTGTGTGATGTTTGCGGAACATTGCTGTACCTTTATACCTAACAACACTAGCCCTGGGGGATCTTTGACTGAAGCAATGAAAAAACTAAACAGTCTAAGAAGGGAGATAAAAATGAAAACAATGCAGGGTTTTGTCATCAGGCTTTTGATTGGCTGAATACTATATTAGGGTCTCGGTGAGCATGGTTTGTCAAGATTGGCCTTATTGTATGTGCAGTTTTGCTTGTTGTTGCCTTCATCTTTTGTTGTGCTCTAACTTGTATTAAGTCCTTTTTAGTTCGGGTCACTGCACGGCAACTTGTGGTCATTTCAGCTATCCCAGGAAAAGTTTACTCCTCTGGTGGAACCCCACTGTTCGATGGTTATGATCTAACAACTGCCACAGTCCAAGGAATATGTCCACATGGAGATGTCGATGATACTTCTGAAGAAAGAAGTGCGGGTCCAAGATTGTGACGGATCTTGGGTAATTTTTCCTGTTCTGGTTATTGGAGAGCAGGATTATGGCCCAAGGGACCTCAGGAATGGAGGAAGAACCCTTTAAATTTCAGACTTCGAAAATTATTTTGTCCATGTTGGGATCTATATTTCTGGTATTGGGCACAGGAGAGGCTAAGCTTATTGTCTTCTTTCCATGGGTGGGACCAGTAGGTCTCAATGGGGGGAATATGGAAAACAAAGAACATGAAAGCATTGGAAGGATTAAAGCATGAAGACCACTGGGATCTGTATTCTGTGGAAGGCAGGGACAGAATGGATTCGCCATAGTGGAACATTCTTACAGCAATTATCAGAGTAAGGTTAAGGCTGAAAGGTCACTAGGGCAAGATGAGATAAAACAAGTAATAAAGTTTGTTTTTCTGTTAAGTGTTATTATGACATGATTGGGACTATAAATATTTTGGACATGAGTTTAAAATACCTAATTATTAGTTATTAGAGTGAGCTCGAGACAGGAGACTATTGTAACAGATGGAATAGCAAAATATCTATCATGACAGGTTAGTCTGAAATTGAAGATCACTGTAACAGAGTTAACAATAAATATCTAACGGCGACATTAGAATGACATTCAGTAGAATATACAACTTAGGTGATAATGGGAACTATCAGCTCTGGTTTATTGTGTACCTAGAGTGAGGTACTTGATTAATGTAGTTGGATATGCTGGTAAGCTAACAGAAACATGATTAAAAAAAATATAAAAATCCACGGATCCTGAGGTCGGTGGGCTTTCGAGAATCAGCTTTCTCGGTGTCACAGTGCGAATAAAATGCCTACTTCTTGAAGAACTCTCTGCATCTCCTGGTGGTTTTGTATATTATCTCCACAACAGTGTTCGACAAGGTTCCTCTGTTACTAAGCCATAGTCTGTGTAGCAAGGTTAAATCACACTGAATACAGTCTGTTCAGCCTCTCCCCATAGCTCAAACCCCCCAACCCTGGCAGCATCCTTGGAAATCTTTTCCGAACTCTTTCAAGTATTGATGTCAAACATCTCAATTTCAGAAAGGCATTTGATAAGATTCTCCACAGTAGGCTATCACAGAAAATACGGAGGCACTGGATTGAGGGTGATCTAGCGGTTTGGATTATTAATTGGCTGTAAGAAGTCAGAGGTTGGTGCTTGATGGGAATTGTTACATCCTGGAGTTCAGTTACTAGTGGTGTACTGCAAGGATCTGTTTTGATGCCACTGCTTTGATCAGTTTTATAAATGATGTGGATGAGGGTATAGAAGCGTAAGTTAGTACATTTGCGGAGGCCATTAATGTTGGTGGATGTACAGATAGTGGCAAACGATGTTGTAGGTGACAGTGAGAAATAGGTAAGCTGCAGAGCGGGGCTGAGAGGTGAAAAATGGAGGTTATTGCGGAAAAGTGAATGGTGATTCACTTTAGAAGGAGTAACAGAAATGCACCTTACTGAGCTAATGGTAAGATTCTTCGTAGTGTGGATGAGCAGAGAGATCTCAGTGTCCATGTCAGAGCCCTGAAATTTTTCATCCAGGTTGCAGGGCTGTTAACATGGCATACGTGTGTTAGCTTTTATTAATAGGGGGATTGAGTTTTGGAGCCATGAGGTCATGTTGCAGATGTACAAAACTCTGGTGTGGCCACACTTGGAGTACTGCGCACAGTTCTGCTCACTGAATTACAGGAAGGATGTGGAAGCTTTGGAAATGGTGCCGAGGATATTTATCAGGCTGTTGCCTGGTACGGAGGAAAGGTTTTATGCAGAAGGCTGAGGGACTTAATGCAGTTTTCCTTAGAGAGAGGACGGTTAAAAGGAGACTTGACAGAGGCACACACGATGATCAGAGGAATAGATGGGGCAGAGTGAGAGCCTTTTTCCTCGAATGGTAATTGCTAGCACAAGGGGGCATAGTTTAAACTGAGGGGTGATACATATAGGCCAGATATCAGAGATAGATTCTTTATTCAGAGAGTAGTAAGGGCATGGAATGCCCTGCCAACATCAGAAGAGGACTCGCCATTTTTAAGTCTGCTCGATGCAGTATTCCGATGCGGAATATTCTCTTCACCTTAATGGGTATTCTCCATCACACCTTCAGATATTAAACTCTGTATTCTCCATTGCAGCCAGCTTTTCACGGATTTCCTGGTGTCGGCTCTGATCTACATCATTGGCAAATATTTTACTGAAGGTAAAGTACTTGTGAATGTCTGGTTCAGTCCATATGTGATCTAGACATGGAATGTAGGTGGTGTAGAGAATGGTAAAGCCCGCTGACTGGTTATTGTACTGGGTTCTGTTATTTAGCAGAGTTTGGAAAAGCTGAGCCGCGGTGCGGTTCCCGTTGATCTGGGCGGGGTTCAGCAATTTATTTTCTGGGCAACGGCTGCCACTGTTCGGGAAGACATCGAGGAAATTTCCAACTGGGTAGTTAAGGAAAATATTCACATCGTAGGTAATGAAAGAACGCAATAATATCCTGTCCTTCTTTTCTCCATGTCTGTCGGTCTCTCTGCACTGGGAAGCAGGTAAAGCCACCAGGAAGGCGAAGTGTTTTCTCCCATAAACGGTCGGCTGGTGCCAAGCTGCATAGCGGAAACTGAAGGAGACAAAGTCAGGGTGTGTGTCAAGGGACAGACTTTGGGTAAAACATTCTCTTTGCAGTGTCAGTAGGCACAGTTTGAGATGAGTTACTTGGAACAATGCCCATCATATCAAAGAAAACGTGAAACTCTGCAATTCACACTTCAAGTTCTTGCATGGGAAGGTCAATGTTGATTTACTTTGTATCCCTATCCCAGTGTTGCTGTAAATTCTGGGATCAGTGAAATGTTTAAAGAGAGAACAGGCTAATGTGACAGAGAGCAGAACAATGTTTCTTATTTTTGTACAAATCCTCCTGCAATGAATCAGAGAATGCCACAAGCCTTCTTGATAACTCGCTGTAACTTCATTTGAAGTTACTTTGACTGATGCAATACTTGATGCTGCATGATACACGGGATGGTTAGAAACAAATACAGACGGGGAGAGAGAAAGAGAGAGACGGACTGAGAGCTACAGGTGCAATCAGTGGGAGCTGGATGTGGGAAGAATCCTGGAAAATTTGTTAACGGGAAAAATGTATGCGGGGCATACAGAGACAAACAGAACAAAAGACTTGCAGACTGACAGGAAAGGGGAATTATAGCAAAGGAGGCAGAGGGAGACAAAGGGAAACTGAGAGGTGAGTGAGATGATTCAGTAAAATGTTGCCTGTGTGGGGAACTTGGACTTTCTCTTCAAACCTCACTGATGTATTTCACTGTCTCCTTTATTTCGGGGTCAGCGGGTGCTATCGATTTCACTGTTAGAGATACGACCCCGGGAAATCTGGTCATAATTTCCCTGGAAATCCCTTCCTCTGGGAGTAATCAAAGTCCTGGTTAATAGATTCAGACTTACTTCCCACAGCTACAGAGCACTCCCTATACCTGCCGTATCCTCGCCATTTATTACCAGCCTGCTCCACGTAACCAGGCTCTGATTTGACCTCAGATTGAGCATAGCCCCCAGCTTAAAGAGATGGTCAGGTAAGATCTGTTTCACTGAGACTTACTGAAGGACAATGACAGCCAAGGCATTATTATTCAGTAAAGCCGCATCTGACATGGGGATTGTGAGCAGCACCAACAGGAACAGGCAGAGTGTTCGCATTTTGAGATTTGTCAGCACCCTTTAAACATACTGGAGGGAAAACACAAAAAATCTGAAAAGGATGCAAAAAAAAATCAATTCATACTACATTGCAAGAGCGTGAAAGATATGCAGGGACACACATGTCGGCAAACAGAAAATGTCTGTCTGTCTCCTTGAAGGTGCTTGCCCAGTAATTAAGCAGACGTTCTGGTTGTCTCTCATGGGTACGATTTGCAGGTGAAGGTTGGAGTTTCTTCCAGGCGTTATAGGGTATAGCTAACGCATTCCCAGTAACTCCTGAAAGGGGGTGCGGGTGTGGAGGAGATGTGGAGGGTCAGCACTGGACAATGAGCGAGAGGGAGTACGCTGGACAGTGAGAGAGAGAGGGACAGCGCTGGACAGTGAGAGAAAGGGACAGCGCTTTACAGAGAGAGGGAGTGCGGAACAGTGAGAGAGAGGGACAGCATTGGACAGTGAGAGAGGGAGCGCGGGACAGTGAGAGAGAGGGAGCGCGGGACAGTGAGAGAGAGAGGGACAGCGCTGCACAGTGAGAGAGATAGACAGCGATGGACATTGAGAGAGGGAGCGCGGGACAGTGAGAGTGGGACAGCGCTGGATAGTGAGAGAGAGAGGGACAGCGCAGGACAGTGAGAGAGAAAGGGACAGCGCTGGACAGTGAGCGAGAGGGAGCGTGGGACAGTGAAAAAGAGAGAACGTGGGACAGCGAGAAAGAGTGCAGGACACTGAGCAAGAGAACACATGGGACAGCAAGCAAGGGAGAGTGCAGGACAGCAAGCGAGAATGAGCACGGAACAACGGGTGTGAACGCGCGGGAAGATGAGCGAGAGAGAGCGTGGGACAGCCAGTGAGAGAGAAGGGGACAGTGAGAGAGAGAGAGTGACAGAGAGAGACGGAAAAAGAGAGAGGGGGAGACAGCGAGAGAGAGGGAAAGACAACGTAAGAGAGAGAGTGAGCGGGGAAGGTTCAGATAGAGAAAAGGGAGAGAGGCAGAGAGAGAAAGAGAGAGAGAGAGAGAGAATGAGAGAAACACAGCAGGAGAGAAGAACAGAAAGGGTGAGTGAGCCAGAGAGAGTAGTGAAAAAAAGAGATATAGAGAGTGAATGAATGAATGAGTCAGTGAGTGAGAGAGAAAGTGAGACAGAGAAAGACACAGAGATAGAGAATGGCAGAGACCGGGACCTGGAGGAAGACAGTCATTGAGGGAGATACGGTGCGGTACAGGGAGCGACAGTGAAAGATAGAAAGGTGGGGGAGAGAAAGGGAAAGAGGTACAGATAGTGAGATGTAGATAGAGGTAGCCAGACAGAAAGAGATAGCAAAAGAAAGAAAGAAAGAGACATACACAGAGAGAAAGATGTGCAGAGAGGGTGACAGTGAGTGAGAAAGACCTGGATAGAGACAGAGTCAGAGAAGTTAAAAAAAGAGTAGGAAGGAGAGAGAAAAAGTGTGTGTGAGAGAGAGAAACTGACAGAGGCAGTGAGAGAGAGAAAGATAGTTAAGACAGAGAGAGCATTAGAGACAAAGCTAGGAAAGAAAGACAGTGAGAGACAGCAAGACAGAGAAAGAGGCACACAGAGAGAGAAAATGAGAGAAAAACATAGAGAACAAGGCAGATGGAGAGACAGAGTGATAATGACAGAGACAGATAGATCGACTGAGTGAAATAAAGAGTGAAAGAACAAGATTGAGAGTCAGCGTGTGAGAGCGCGAGTTAGTGAGAATGACTGAGCATCACAGAGAACAGAGAGAAGGGGTGAGGGAGATTGTAGCAAATGGAGACAGGCAGAGAGAGACAGAAAAGATTCACAAACCTGAACCACCTCTTCTCTGAACTGATTACAGACTCTGCCCTTGAGCCCATAATTGAAGTCACTGTCCCTGTTGGCCCACTCCTTGTTATGATTTGGCCAGATACTTACATATTGAAAAACAACCATCTCGGCCAGACGAACAACAAACATCCAGCCACCTCTTGCGTCTTCAGGGATTGAATGCAAAATGCAGAAGGTAATGTCGAATGCAGTTCTTTATTCCTTTCCTTCTGAAACAGTCGATTTCTATAACCTGGTACCTGGTTCCAGGCTCCCCCGAGAGAAATACGGTTATTCATCATCCAAACATTCAATGGAATGAATCATGTCTATGTCAGAAGGCAAGTACTTCTTCTGAAGAAATACTTTTATGTTGATCTCTCCACTGGAAGCATAACCTTCCCTCATAAGATCAGCGATACTGTACACTTTACTCAAAGGCACAAGCCAGTTGAGATCTGGCAAGTGGACAACCTGACAGTGAAGCCATGCCTCCCCACTGCTCCTGATAATGCGACAGTCTGCATACTCTGTAGTCTGGTAAGCCTCCATTTAAATCAAAGATTTTAATGTTTTCATCATTTGTAACAAATTTAAGTTGCAAACATGTGCAAAAGCCTAAAAAGATCTAATCATGGAATCCAGGGGAAGGTAAAGAGTGTTGGCAATAAATGGAAGAGGTGTACAACCCTGATGGTGGGTGGTGGGGAGCGTTTTCTGGTGCAGTGGCAATGTCATAAATGCATAATATATCTCGAGACCTGATGTTAAACGCCGGGCCTGCAGACTCATAACAGTTTCTAATTCAGTAAAGGGAGGGACTAACAAAATAATGCATTATGAGAGAAAACACCATGAAACTAAACTAGTGAGAGATACAAATGTGTTTGCAACAGCTTTCTGCAGGTCAAGCAAAATGAGATCAGGAAAGTCAAGTATGTGCCCTCGATTGGCAGCAGACAAAAAGCTGCATTTGGGATAACGTAAACAACAGAGAAATAAAGATGATATTTTTGGTCTTTTTCTCAGAGACAAAATTTCACTAAATTTCTCAACAATACAACAGACATGATACCCTCGTCAAAATGAGGAGACAGACGAACGGGTCATTCATGAACAGAAGTTAATAATGTTAAATGGGCGGCACGGTGGCACAGTGGTTAGCACTGCTGCCTCACAGCGCCAGAGACCCGGGTTCAATTCCCAACTCAGGCGACTGACTGTGTGGAGTTTGCACGTTCTCCCCGTGTCTGCGTGGGTTTCCTCCGGGTGCTCCGGTTTCCTCCCACAGTCCAAAGATGTGCGGGTCAGGTGAATTGGCCATGCTAAATTGCCCGTAGTGTTAGGTAAGGGGTAAATGTAGGGGTATGGGTGGGTTTCGCTTCGGCGGGTCGGTGTGGACTTGTTGGGCCGAAGGGCCTGTTTCCACACTGTAAGTCTAATCTAATCTAAAAAGTAGAACATATAACATAGAAAAGTACAGCACAGAAAAGGCACTCCAGCCCACGATGTTGTGCTGAGTATTAATCCGAATCTAAAACAAAATAACCTAACCTCCGCACCCCTCAATTCACTGCTGTCCATGTGCATGTCCAGCAGTAACTTAGATGTCCCTAATGACTTTCACCACCAACGCTGGCAACGCATTCCATGCATTCACAACTCTCTGCATAAAGAACCTATCTCTGACACCTCCTTTATACTTTCCTCCTAACACATTAACACGCCGACCTCTCGTGCCAGTCAGTCCTGCCTAGGGAATAGTCTCTGGCCAGCAACTCTATCCATGCCTCTCCTTACCTTGTATACCTCAATTAGCTCACCTGTCGTTCTCCTCATCTCTAGAGAGAAAAATCCGAGCTGAGACAATCTCTCTTCAGAAGACAAGCCCTCCAGTCCAGGTACCATCCTGGTAAACCTTCTTTGTGCCATCGCCAAAGCCTCCGCATCTTTACTACAATAGGGCGACCAGAACTGGACACAATATTCCAAGTGTGGTCTCACCAGGGTTTTGTAGAGCTGCAGCAAAACCTCGCGGCTTTTAAAGTCGATTCCCATTTATGAAAACCAAAATACCTTATTTTTTCTTCACAACCCTATGCAATTTGGTGTCAACTTTGAGGGATTTACCCACTTGAACAGCCAGATCCCTCTGTTCCTCCACACTGCCAAAAATCCTGCCTTCAGTCTCATGTTCAGCATAAAGTTAGACTTTCCAAAATGCGTCACCAGGCATTCATCCAGGTTGAAAACAAAGCTGCCATTTCTTAGCCCAGCTCTGCATCCCATCATTGTCGTACTGCAGCCGAGTCGAAACTATCAACGGCACCTCCAAACTTTGTGTCGTTGGCAAATGTACTAACCCACCCCTCAACCTCCTCATCCAGGTCATTTACAAAAACTACAAAGAGGAGAGGCCAAGAACCGAGCCCTGGGGGACCCCACTCACCACTGATCTCCAGGAAGCATACCTTCCATCCACAAAAACTCTCTGCCTTCTGTCAGCCAACCAAATCTGAATCCAGTGAGCCAAATCTCCATGTATCCCATAGCTCCTGACTTTATGAATTCGACTACCATGGGGAACCATATCAAATGCCTTGTAGTACGGGAGAAAATAAAATAATTCTGGAATTCAGGAGATTAGCATTTGTGAATCTGCAGATTATTGATTGTAGTGATGGTGCATAATCGGACATATGTTGCTGGTTGTCTTTCCAAATTCTGGAGACTTTGGAATCATTTCTACAGATTGTATGATGTTGGCATGGCATCAGCCCCAGTGAAATATCAGAATGTATTGAAAACGATGATGTAAGTGGACGCTTATAAATAAAATGGCCTAATTGGATGGAGTCAACACGTGTTTATCAAGACAAACATTGTTTCACAAACTCGATAGAGCTCTGTCTTTGGTAGAATTAAATGGCAGAATGCATACAATGTAAATAGTGAGGGTTTGGTATCCCGTCTGATAGAGTGTGTAACTTTAGATAACAAACTGCTTAGCATTCAGCAGAGTTTAATGGCAAGCAAACAAACAATAGGCATGCATAGGCCATTCTCGGGTTAGCTTGTTGTGACCAGAATGCTTCCAAAAGGACCAGCCTTTTCACACCAACCATCCCCAATCCGCATGCATGGTTTGAATTTTGTGACCGAATGTACGATTAACAAGTTGGCTGATGATGTAAAGTGAGAATGCAAGTTTCGTGGTGAGCAAAAAAGCCAATAAATGATTATTACAAGCTAAGTGTGGAGGAATAAAAGTGTGACAATGCAAACCAGCAAAGATATTACAGTGTAGTGCCAGAACCTAGTGTTGTGGTGTTTCAGTGAAGATCTCATTCATGGTGCGGGGGAGGAAGGCCGCATTGAATAATCTACTGCTGCTTCTAATTCCTACCTTTTCAGTGTCAGTGCAGTTATCCAGCAAGATTATCCCCACAGCTCATCATGAGGTGAACACGTTGCGTCTCACTTCAAGTAAAAGATTCTTGTTGTGCCTTTTCCATCAGTGCATCCGGCATGGGCAGCCCTGTATTGTAGAATCCGATATGATTAAAACTGGGGCAAATACTAGGAAAGGGTGAACATCATTTTGTGTCTTATTGGTTTTACTGAATGGTTATTTCATTAACACCTGATTAACGCAGACACAGTCATTGTATGCCATTGTAATACAAATATAAACATGAGTAGCGAGCTTTCACAGAATAGTATGAATTGAAAACTAAGATTCAAATTTCGAAGAAATACATAACTCAACAAAAATGTGGAAGCAGCGATTTGGTCAAATTGGAAATTAGGTATTGAAGCAATGTTTCCATGGATTAATCTCTAAGAATGAGTACTCATTTAAATTCCTACGTCATTGCGCTTATTGGGAATCATTCTACCAATTTAGTTCATGAGGGTCTTCTGCAGTTTCGACATTGAAAACCCATTTCCAATAAATCGCATTCTCTATGGCACTGCAAGTTTATTTTCCACAAGTACCCATCAAATTAAGTTTTGACGTCAAAGCAGGATATGATTCTACTCTCTAAATAAGATGCTTCTGGCTTGAAAAGGTACCCGAGAGATTTGACTTCAACATTTAACAGTGTAAGGCTACACAGAGCCAGAGAAAGTGCAATAGATGTCCCTGGTTAAACATTTGCATACACACGGAGAAAGAAATTACAAGTTGGGGTGTGAGAGCTTCTGCATCAGGGGGTCGTTAACATTTCACATGGTGGGTTCAAAAAAACAAGCAAAAACAAAACAACATTTTGCGGACATCATATACCATATACATTTGAGCAATAGTTGAACATTTTTGACTAGTTTTTAAGATTAAATTTATGGGGTCGGCTATTATGTTGCTACGACTTTTGAGGGGCTGAAATCCATTGTCCATGTAACTTCAAGCCATATCATGAGCAAGAAGACTGACATCTCTGTGGAGTTCCTCAGGTTGTCCTAGACCCAGCCACCTTCAGCTGCTTCATGAATGAACCTCCCTCAAAAACAGAATGTCCAATGACGATATTAAAGTGCCCAGCATCATTCTGGATTCCTCAAATCCTGAAGCTGCCCATATTCGTTTGCAAAAAATCTGGACAATATCCTGACTTAGATTTAAAAGCCATTTTTAATATTTACACCAAATAAATATCAGGCAAAAAAACATCTCCATTATGAAGCAATTTAACCATTGTCCCTTGATATTCAATGGTGTTACCGTCACTAACACCTTCACTCTCAATATCCTCGGCTTCCAATTCAACAGAAACTCAACATGACTTGGAAGCAGGGCAACTTGGGGAAATAAATAGTGATGCCTTGAAAGCTGTCCATTTTACAGAGGTGGTGTTGATGGAGATCTTAACATCATTAAAGGTAGATATACCCTCAGGACCTGATCAGGTAATTCCAGAACTTTTTGAGAATCAACGGAAGAGATTGCTGGGCATCTTCCTGAGATCATTATTTAAGAAAGATGGTAAGGAAAAGCCAGGATGTGTGTGATGTCAGTGGGTGGAATGTTGTTGGAGAGGATGCTGAGGGATAGGAGCTACATGCATTTGGAAAGAGAAGGACTGCTCATGCACAGTCAACATGGTTTCATATAACGAGAATCATGTCCACTAACTTGAGATTTTGGAAGAGGTGACATAGCAAATTGGTGAAAGCAGAGCGGTAAATGCTGTCTATATGGAATTCAGTAAGGCGTTTGGCAAGGTTCCACATGGTAGACCGGTTAGCAAGTTTAGATCACATGGGATACGGGGAGAACTAGACAATAGTTACAAAATTGCCTTCAAGGTAGGAGATAGAAGGTGGTGGAAGATGGTACTTTCCAGACTGGAGGCCTGTGACCAGTATCAGTGCAGGTTACACTGTTTTTTGTCATTAATAAAAATGGTTTTGATGTGAATATAGGAGATATGTTTAGTAAGTTTCCAGATAACAGTGAAACTGGTGGTGTATTGAACAGTGAAGAAGGTTGTCTGACAGTACGACAGGACAATTGGCTGAGGATTGGAAGAGAGCATTTAATTGAGGTAAATGTGAGATGTTGCATTCTGGTTAGGCACACCAGGGCACGACTTATACAGTTAACGATCGGGCCTTCGGCAGTGTTGCTGAAAAAAGAGACCCAGGGCACAAGTGCATCGTCCCTTGATAGTGGAGTCACATGTCAACAGGGTGGTGAAAAAGGCATTTGGTACACCTTCCTTTATTGTCAGTGCATTGAGTATAGGAAATGGAACATCACGTTGTACAGGACATTGGCGAGGCCACTGTTAGAATACTGTTATCAATTGTAGTCTTCCTGCTATGGGAAAGGTATTGTTAAACTTTAAAGGGTTCAGAAAAGCTTGATAAGGATGTTGGCAGAAATGGCGGTTTGAGCCAGAGTGAGTGGGTGAAAAGGCTGGGGCTTTACTCCCTGAAGCATTGCAGGCTGAGAGGTGACCTTTTTGAGGTTTAGAAGATCATGAGGGGCATGGATATAGGGAATAGCCATTATCTTTTCCCAAAGGGAGGGGAATCCCAAACTAGATGGCACAGATATAAGGTGAGAGGAGAAAGGTTTAAAAGGGACATGAGGGGTAAACGTTGCACGCAGTGGGTGGTGCGTGTATGGAAAGAGCTGCCAGAGGAAGAGGTGAAGGTGGGTACACTTACAACATTGAAGAGGCATGTGGATGGGGATATGAATAGGAAGGCTTTAGAGGGATATGGGCTAAATGCAGGCAAATGGGACTAGATCAGTTCACAAAGACTGGTCAGCATTGACGAGTTGGACTGAAGGGTTCGTTTCCATCCTGTCTAGCTTTATGACTCTATCTAGAAGGCACAAGTCATGAATGTGAATCATCCTCATCCCCACTTCCCTGAATGAGCGCAGCTCCACATCACTCAAGGAGCTTTACGTCATCCAGAGCAAAGCAACCTGCTTGCTTGGCATCAGATTGCATAAGCATTTGCTCCATCCATCAGTGACGCTCAGTCACAGTACTGTATATTATCTACAAGATGCACTGCAGAAATTCAAAAAAATCCTGAGGAGGCAACTTCCAAAATCATGGCCACTTCCATCTTGAAGGACAGCACCTACATGGGAACACCACCAACTGCAAGTACCTTTCCCATTCACGCAGCATTTTGTCTTGGAAACTGAAAACCTCCCCTTCACTGTTGCTTGGTCAAAGTCTGTGAATTCCTTCCCACAGAACATTGTGGACATCAGTGGTTCAAGAAGGCAGCTCACCACTAATTTCTCAAATGCAACCGGGGACTTTAGGTTGCTCGGACTGCAGTGCCCTTATCCCATGAGGAAGCAAACACAAAATAATGTCATGTGTAACTGAAACAACTTCCCTCACAATGAAACATTCTACATATATTGCTGTTTACTTGCTGTAGCTGCTGCATCGTATCTTTGAGATTCATTAATCAGCACACCCGGATCTCTCTGTATTGCAGAGCATAGCAATCTTTCAACATTTGGATAGTATGTCATTTACCCCAAGAAGCACAGGCATTTTCACACTTTCCCACATGATACTCCATTTTCCATATCTTTGACCATTAATCTCACGTCCCTGCATCCATTTATACAATTGGTTTGACATGTTATCAATTCACTTTCTGACATCTTCGTGTTATCAGCAAGGGTAGCTACAATATCTTCAGTCCCTTCATCCAAATCGTGTGGATAAATTGAGAATAGTTGAACATTGCCCACCTCCAGCTCCTTATGTGGTGCGTCATCATGCCTTCCTCCCAGATTTAAAAAAAAACCGACACTCACATACTCTGCCAGCGTTCCTCTTGCTATCAATCCAATCTACTTTCCATGCTAATATGTTGCCTTTCTACATTATGCACGTTTACTTCCTGCAATAACGTTTTAAGTGGCATCTTATCTTCTGGAGATCTGAGCATAATACTGGTTTGCATTTTCTGTATCTACAGGACAAGTTTTTTTTAGATTACTTACAGTGTGGAAGCAGGCCTTTTGGCTCAACAAGACCACACCGACCCTCCAAAGAGCAACTCACCCAGACAAATTCCCCTACATTTACCCCTTCACCTAACACTGCGGGCAATTTAGCATGGCCAATTCACCTAACCTGCACATTTTTGAAATGTGGGAGGAAACTGGAGCACCTGGATGAAACCCACACAGACATGGGGAGAATGTGCAAACACCCCACAGACAGTTGGCTGAGGTGGGAATTAACCCCAAGTCTCTGACGCTGTGAGGCATCAGTGCTAACCACTAATCAATGAACCACCCTGCCCATTATAATTCAATATTTATTATTTCCGATAATTGATTTACACATCATATCCAAATGCCCATTATAACATCTTTAATCATAGCTTGCGATGTTACCTTTGCCAGATATCATGTCAATTAATTTGTGATTCTTGCTGCGTGATGCCTGCTATTTCCCATCTGAAGGAACATTCCTGCAATATAAAGAGTTCCGCAACGTCAAAGCCAACACATCAATCATTGCAATGCCTCCTTATTTTAATCTCTGAGGATGAAACACATCAGGGCCTTGGAAAGTGTAAATTCAAAATTTGCTCAGTATTACTCAACTGGTAATGGTAACTATCTTGACTTCCTCTCTCCCTTTCTATTTCTGATGTAATATCTGCTTATTGATACGACACCGGGAACACCCCCCCCCCCCCCCCCACACACACCGTTAATTTGAACCATCAACACAGACCAGATTTATCCCATACAGTAATCTGTGAAATTGGAGAGACCAGGAACTAGTTAAAGTAAAAAGTTACAACTTTATTTCTTAATGTACAATCGAGAATAATTAACTATGAACTACATCTCCTATCTTTACTTCCTTTTAAATTTCACTAATCCGATAAAAGTCAACTAGGATTTACCAAAATGCGAATTTCAAAACCCGACAGCTGTCAAGTCTTCACTTTGTACCTTCCTCTGGAAGTTTTCTTCTCCTGAGGATTTCTGTTTCACAGGTGGATGATAGATAAATGTACCTTTCAGATACCTAACCTGACGGCTATCTGCATTTGTTGTTGGCTTGGTACTTCTCCCTCAACTGTTCACATTTTCCTGGTCTTATAACCACAAAATGTCGGACTGCGTCATTGGTATTTACTGTTGACAATATACTACTTTCAAACTTGATAGGAATTTGTATTTTGAGTGATATAATTTAAACAGTTTGACCTTAATGCCAAAGTATTTTTTTGTCTCCAGGCAACCAGCTGCACGAGCTGTTATACCAAATGTGACATTGTATCTTTTTCAGGACACTTGGTGCTGTTTTCCAGGAGTGTTTTCCATTTGGTCAACATTTACTTTATTGCTATTGCTATGTTAAACTTTGGGCTCAGAGTTAGGGACACGTTCATCACTCGGCAATAGCATCTGAAGCGGAAATATTATTCCCTGTGTGCTTGTGCATGTTGGACTCGTATCCAGACCCTCTTGTGAATAGCTCGGTACACTGCCTCGCAGGCCATGAACTGTAATCGAAGATGGTGATCTGGTTCAGAGACAAAGGGCTACGCACGACACAAGACCGAAACCATTTACAGATTTTAGGTTACATTTGAAACGCCAGCTTTCAGCTTGTTATGATGTCATTGAAATCTGCTTCCCTTCAGTGAACTACACAGGTGATAATTTACATTGATAAACAGATATAAGATATTTGTCTCAAATGTAGAATGCTGAGTGCTTATACTGTGCAATTTAGACAAACTATGAATAGCTGTAATTGTTTGGCTATGACTTACAGCTTCAGTGGCAATTACCTACACATTGCAAATGGGGCTAGCATTCCTTCAGGCACATTCTGCACTTTGAACGATCTCGAATACCTGTTATTACTAACGACAGAGACGAAGAAAGAGCATATTTTCTCATCCTAAAATACCGATCATGATTTCCAGCCTCAAACAAATGACTGCCCTCTTCCTTCAATGACACAATTCAGCTGGTTACTTCCTCGCCTCTCCTCCCCGTTGCCTGGGTCTCTAATCCACTACTCTCGTCCTGCCGCCTGCACAAGGCAAACAAGGCTGAAAGTCTTCTTAACTTCAAGACCTATGTGTGTGTCAGCCTTCTTGAGAGCGACGGGTCTCTTCAAATTGAAGGGGAAAAGTGAAGGACAGTAATAGCACTCACTGGACTGAGGAGTGGCAGAAGGAGTTTAATCTGGATGAATTCACTATGTATGATAGAATTCGTGGATGAAGTCAATAGGAAGTTTGGCACGTGCAGCGTTGTCCACATGAATTTCAGTATGGACTTTGACAATTTCACATGGTCATCTGCTCTGCCGTTAAGATCGCGTAGACTCCTGGAGGACCAAGCAAGTTTGATGCACAACTACCTTGACTGTAGGAAGCAGAGGGCAATAAGGTGAGGATGATTGTTGGCCGATGACGAGTGGAGTGCCTCAGGGATCGGTGCTGAGTGCGTTACACTTCATATTCATAGAATCATCGAATCATACAGTCTGGAAATAAACCATTGGGCCCAACATGTGCACACCAACGACCGAGGAGAATCCCTGTCATATTTCGCTGCTTCCACCGGCCTATTCACAAAACCAATGCACTACAGCAATTAGTATTTCTCATGACCCATGTAACTTGCACATCTTTGGACTGTGGGGGGAACTGGATCACCCAGAGAAAACTCACGCAGACCTGGGGAGAAGGTGGAATTGCCACACGGACTGTCGCTCGAAGCTCGAATCAAACCCAGGTCCCTCCTGCTACAAGGCAGCAGTGTTAAACATTGAGCGACTGTACTGTTCTATTGTTACGTATGTCAATGATTTCGATGATAATGTACAAAGCACTATTAGTAAGTTTTCATCTGACACTACAATTCGTGTTATCGTGAACAGTGAGAAAGGTTATCAGAAATGGAAGAAGACCTTGATCAGCTGGTGATTTGGGCAGAGAAATGGCAAATAGATTTTATTTTCAATGTATATGAGGTCTTACATTTTGAATTGTCAAGTCAAGGTCGGAGATCCATATTGACTGATAGAGGTTTAAGGAGAGTAGTAGAGCAGGGAGACAATGGCGTTCAAGTGCACAGTCCTCCGAAATTGGAGTCACCTTTAGGCAAGGCCATGATGAAGGCGTTTGGCACACTGGTCTTCATCAGTGAGGGCATTGAGCATAGAAGTTGTCAAGTCATGTTGCAGATTACACGATGTTGCCGAGACCAACCTTAGAGTATTGTGTTCAGTTTTATTCACCTTTGTATAGGAAACATGTATTAAACTGGAAAGCTCTGCAGGGGAAGTTAACAAGGATGTTGTCAGAACTCAACGGTCAGAGTTATGAAGACATGTCGGACTATCTAGGACTTCTTTCTGTCCAATGTAGGAGGCAAAGGAGAGATATCAAAGAAGTGGAAAAGCTGTTGATAAGGATGATGTGGAAAAAGCAATCAGTCTATTTCCCAGGATTGTGAAATCGATAAATAGACGGAACCAGTTTAAGGTTAGACGGGAAATAATAACAGGGGATCTGAGGCACAAGATTTTTTACGCAGAGGGCGTCACGCATATAGAATGAGCTGCCAGTGGAATTGTTTGAGGCGGGAGTATGATCATCATTTGAAAGGCATTTTGGATGAATACAAGTATTGGAAGAATGAGAAGGATTTGGGATATTTGGATGCAAATGAAGTCAGCGTAGAGGGGTCTTTTGGTCGGCTTGGAGTAGTTTGGGCCAAAGGTCCTGTCTCCATTTTAAAGAATTACGTATTTCTCTCATTATTGCTGATTAGTTAAAAAAGCAAGGAAAGAACTTAAGTTAAAAGCCAGATTATGTGTAACGTTGTAGATCAGAGAGGGATAGGTGATCAGGCATAATTCTCTAAATTTGCGTCAGATGCAAACATGTTCAATAACATGCCATTGAGCTGGCTTGTTTTCACTACTCGGCAATTTGTGTGTCGAATTTGGAAGGATTGTTGACAATGGATAGTACATTGGCGAGGCCGATTCGTGGCAATTGTGTCTCGTTCTGGTCGACCAGTTATAGGAAGGATACGATTAATCTACAGAGTTTGGATGAGATTTACAAAAGTATTGCCGGGCATGGATGGCTCGCATTATAAAATTAGGCTAAGGAGGCTGGGACATTATTCCTCGGAGAGTAGGAGGTTGCACTTATCGAACACAATTATATCATGCTGAGCATAGATAAGGTCAATAACAGGTACATGTTCCTGAGAATGGAGGTTTCGAGAATGTCGGGCATAATCTTGTCATGTTGAGAATCTAAAGATTAAATTAAAAAAAATACGACGGGCTTTTTCTGTTTACACCGACAGCGTTTGTGCGTGGAATGAACCTCCAAAAGAAGTGAGGAATAAGAATATAGTTGCAACGTTTAACTGACATTTAGATAAGTACACGAACAGCAGAAAGTTATGAAAAAAAATTGGCCAAACGCAGGCAGGGGAGAATAGTTTAGTTTGTGATAATGGACCACTTGGTCTGAAGGGTCTTTTTCGGAACTTTATAATTCTATGAGTACTTCTGTGTCTATTGTATACATGTACGTCCTCCTGCCTGTGTTTACATCAATGTTTCTGTGTGTATAAATGTCTCTGTGTGTCCCTCTGTGTGTGTTAATACTGAGTATGCATTCTGTGATTAAAATCAACTAGGTTCAATCTGTCTACCGCCTCCTCCACTCCACCCTCACAATCTGGAGCCCTACACGCCCTCTGCTCCAAGTCCGACTCTTTCATCAAACCAACAGATAAATGGGGTGCCGTGGTTGTCTGGCACATAGACCTCTTAACCGCTGAAGCCAGACGCCAAATCGAGGACACCTCCTCCTTCTGCCGCCTCGACCATGACCCCACCCCATCAGCAAACCATCAACTCACAGACCATTCAGGACCTCATCACCTCAGGAGATCACCCATCCACAGCTTCCAAAATCATAGTCCAGGAACACCACAAGGCCCATTTCTACCTCTTTCTAAGATCCACAAGCCTGACCACCCTGGCCGACACATTGTCGCAGCATGCTCCTGCCCCTCTGACCTCATCTCTACCTACCTCGACACTGTCCTATCCTCTCTAGTCCTGGAACACCCCACATTCGTTCGAGGCACCACGCATGCCCTCCACATCCTCGAACACTTCCGTTTCCAAGACACCCAACGCCTCATCTTCACCATAGATATCCAATCAGTCCAAGCCTCCATCCGCCATGACCAGGGCCTCCACTCCTCCGTTTCAATCTCTCCTGACGTCCCCACAAGTACCCTTCCACCGACACTCTTATTCTTTTTGCCGAACTGATTCTCACCCTTAACAATTTCTCCTTCGAATGCTCCCACCTCCTCCAGACCAAAGGGGTAGCCATGGACACCTTTATGGGCCCCAGCCATGCCTGTCTCTTTGTTGGAAACGTAGAACAGTCCACCTTCAAGAATTACACCGGCACTACTTCCCATCTCTTACTCCGCTGCCTTTTTGACTACATTGGCGCCACCTCGTACTCCCGCAAAGAGGTTGAGCACTTCATCAACTTAACCAACACATTTAACCCTGACCTTAAATTTACCTGGACGATCTCTGACACCTCCCTTCCCATCCTGGAACTCTGCATCTCCATTAATGACGACCGACTTGACACCAACATTTTCTACAATCCCACCGACTCTCACAGCTGCGTGGATTACACCTCTTCCCACTCTACCTCCTGCAAAAATGCCATACGGTACTCCCAATTCCTCCGCCTCCGCCTCCCAGGAGGACCAGTTCCACCACGGAACACACCAGATGACCTCCATCTTTTGAGACCTCAATATGCCTTCCCACGTGGTTAAAAATACCCTCCCAACGCATCTCGTCCCCATCCCGCACCTCCAATCTCAGGCCCCACCCCTCCAACTGTAACAAGGACAAAACCCCTCTCGTGCTCACCTTCCACCCTACTCATCTTCGCATAAAACAAATCAATCACCGACATTTCCCCCACCTCCAAATGGAGCCCACTACCAGAGATATATTTCCCTCCCCACCCGTTTCAGCCTTCCGAAAAGACCGTTCCCTCCTTGACTACCTGGTCAGGTCCACATTGCCCACAACCAACCCTGACGTCCTGTCAACGTGCCCTACCACTGCAGGAATTACAAACCCTGCGCCCACATCTCCACTCTCAGCTCCATCCAAGGCCCTTTAGGAGCGTTCAAAATGCATTAAAAAATTACCTGCACATCCACCAATATCAGTGATTGTATCCGTTGCTCCAGATGCGATCTCCTATATATTGGGGAGTCTGGACTCCTCCTAGCTGAGCGCTTTAGGGAACATCTCCGGGACATCCGCACCAATCAACCACAATGGCCTGTGGCTCAACATTTCAACTCCCCCTCCCACTCTGCCGAGGACATGGATGCCCTGGGCCTCCTTCACCACTGCTCCCTTACCACCCGACGCCTGTAGGAAGAACGCCTCATCTTCGGCCTTGGAACACTTCAACGCCAGGGTATCAATGTGGACTTCAACAGTTTCCTCATTTCCCTTTTCCCCACCTCATCGCACTTCCAAACTTCCAGCTCAGCACCAGCCCATGACCTGTCCTATCGGCCTATCTTCTTTTCCAGTTATCCACTCCACCCTAACCTATCACCTTCAACCCAACGCCATCCACCCATTGTACTCTTGCTATCTCCCCCCACCCTCCTCGCTGACTTATCACCTTCATCTCCACCCCTACTCACCTGTTGTTCTATATGCTACTTTCTCCCCACTCCCACGTTCCTCTCATTTATCTCTCCATCCTTCAGGCACTCTGCTGTATTCCTAATGAAGGTCTTTTGCCCGAAACGTCGATTGGATGCTGCCTGAACTGCTCTGCTTTTCGAAAACCACTCTACTGCAGAATAGGATTTATGTGTTCCGATGTCGGTGTTTGTAAAGTGCTAGCGGGGAAAATAACTACGTGGTTCCTTAGTGTTGTTTACGTTCTCAGATAATAGTTGTCTATAAGTGGCAGCTTGGGGGTTTGCAGACAGAGCACGTGTATTGAAACATTGCAATCGAAAGGCTGTACAGCTTGCAAACGAAGCAGCAGCTTTCCTCACCAAATCTACAGACATTTGAATGTAGTCAATCATGTTGAGCAAGGTACTTTGATTCTTAAAAAAATATTAATTTGAAGTGAAATGGCACAATGAACCCTATTGCAAGAAATTTTGTTGTGTCATCACGTGTATAAAAGGAGGCAGTTGAAAAAAAAAGACCGGTGCAGGCTGCCATCCAACAGACTTATCTGGCCTCAGCTCTCGTCAGATTATCACTGTCGTTCAGATCCTCACTGATGCCTGAGCAAAAACATTATTTAGTGACCCAAGAATCAACGGAGAAGGCATTCTGGACAGAAGAACCAACAGAGAAGGAACACATCGTTTCAGACGATCAATAATCTGATTGCAATTTTGAGAGAATGTTTTTTTGTAAATGAGTAGGATTTATCCTGTATTGCTGGACATATCTTCAGTCATCAGATCATATGTACCCTACATGTTGGTGGGGAGCTAGGGAATTGATTGCTATGCAAATGCATGTAGTTCGTCTCTTTCTCAAACTGTTGGACTATAACCTGGTGTTTATATTTAATTTAAATGCAAATTTATGCGGCACGGTGGCACAGTGGTTTGCACTTCTGCCTCACAGCGCAAGACACCTGGGTTCAATTGCCACCTCAGGCGCCTGACTGTGTGGAGTTTGCACATTCTCCACGTGTCTGTGTTGATTTGCTCCGGTTTCCTCCCAAAATTAGATGAATTTGCAATGGCTAAATTGCCCGGAATGTTAGGTGAAGGGTAAATGTACGGGGACGAGTCTGGGTGGGTGTGCGTCGGTGTGGACTGGTTGGGCCGATGGGCCTGTTTCCACACTGTAAGTAATCTAAAAAAAATCTGATCCAAACATACCAGACAATTTACCGTCATAGAGATGTATAGCATGGAAACATTTACTTCGGTCCAACTTGTCTATGCCGACCAGATATCCAAACCAAATCTAGTGCCATTTGCCAGCACTTGGCCCATATCGCTCTGAACCCTTCCTATTCATATACTCATCCAGATGCCTTTTAACTATTGCAATTGTACCAGCCTCCATTTCTTCCTCTGGCAGCACATTACATACACACAGACCTCTGCATGAAAAAATTGTCACCTACGTCCCTTTTACACTTTCCCCTCTCACCCTCAACCGATGCCCTCTAGTTTTGAACTCCCCCAACCCAAAGAAAATACCTCTTCAATTTAACCTATCCATGTCCCTTTATATTGTAAACTGCCTTGGGCTGTTTGTTATTTTCACAGAAAGTGATGAAAAATGGATGAAGATGTATTGAAATGAAAATGCACTTCCTCAGCATGTAGGCAAACTGACTGAACTTTATCAATGCTACTCACCACCAATGCATAATACGTTTTTTCCAGACTTGTGACTCAAGGACCTTGTCATGGGGGTAGTTGCCATGGTCAGTCATGAAGGGGATCATCACCATTGCAGCAACATACAGGAGAATGTGATTTCCTCTGGTTAATAAAAACATACAAGGTAGGAGTGATATGATGTCTAACCGTCCTTTTTATGCTCTTTCTTCACACTTAAGCAACGATTTATAATTATTCAGTTTATATTTTGCCCAGTCAGCAGACCAACTACCGGTCATAGGGTCCTACAATACTGAAACAGGTTCTTTGGCCCAAACTGGTTCATGCAGACCAAAATGTCCATCCACGTGAACCACATTTTCCTGCACTCGAACCATATCCTCCTGAACTTTTCCTATTCATGTATGTAACCAAATGTCTTTCCAAGATTTTTAATGTACCCGCCTCAACCATTTCCGCTGGCAGCTCATTTCATATGTGTATCACCTTCTGTGTTGACCCTCGGGTTTCCTTCTATTCATTCCTCTCTAACCATAAACTGATGCCCTCCAGTCCTCGATTCCCCAACTCTGGGAAAAAGACTGAGTGCTTTCACCCTATCCATGCCCCTCACGATCAAATACACTTCTATAAGATCCCCCATCATTCTCCTATACTATAAAGAAACAATATCCACTCTTGCCCAATCTCTCACTATAATGCAGACCATTGAGTCCAGGCAACATCCTTGCGAATTTTTTTCTGTTTTCTATACAGTTTAACAACATCTTTGCTGTACCAAGGTGATCAAAACTGAGACAATACCCCAAGTGTGTCTTCACCAAATGTCCTGTAGAACTGCAACGTAACTCCCCAACTTCTATACCCAATGCCCTGAGCGATGAAGGCCAGTATGCCAAAAACCTCCTTCACTGACCTGCCTACCTGTGACTCCACTTTCAGAGAACTGTGAACCTGAACTGTAAGACCCGTCTGTTCCACTACACTTCTTAAAGCCTACCATTCACCATGAAACTCCTATCTTGATTTGACTTTCTAAAGTGCAACGCTTCACATTCATGTCTTTTAAACTCCATTTGCCATTTTTCATTTCCTCAGCTGAGCAAGTTCCAGGAGCAACTTCTGGCAGCCTTCCTCAATGTCCACAGTACTGACTATTTTAGTGTCTTCAGCAATCTTGCTCATCATGCCTTGTACATTCTTATCCAAATCATTGCGATAGATAACAAATGATAATGGACGCGCAGCAGCAAGCTGAGGCACTCCATTAGTCACAAGCCTCTAGTCCGACAAGCATCCTTCCACTATTACACTCTGCTGCCTACCATCAAGCCAATTTGTTTTCTAATTTGCCAGCCAGCCCTGATTCCATGTGATCTAATGTTCCAGAGCAGCCTACCATGTTGAACCTTATCAAAAGCCTTACTGAAATCCATATAGATTGCATCTTCTGCCCTGCCCTCCTCAGCCTTCCTGGTCGCTTCATCAAAGAACTGTAACAAATTTGTGAGGCATGATCTCCCACTCCCAAAGCCATGCTCTATTGAGGAAGGCCAGTGTGTTGTCCTTGGCGGGGAGGTAGGATTTAATTGCATCATCGAGGACAGGGATGACGGCGGGGCCTCATCTGGTTTGTTGTCGGGGAGCAGGTTAGGCGACTTGGTCAAGTCCTTCGACTCGTGGAGGGTTTGGGCTATGGGGAGAGGCTGAATAGACTGTATTCACTGTGATCTAACCATGCTGCACAGTTTATGGCTTAGCAATAGAGGAACATTGTCGAACACTGTTGTGGAGAAAATATATAGAGAACCACCAGGAGACGCAGAGAGTTCTTCAAGAAGTAGGCCTTTTATTTACAAACAAAGCAACCGTCACACCGAGAAAGCTGATTCTCGAATGCCCACCCAGCTTAGGCTCCGTGGATTTTTATATTTTTTAATCATGTTTCTGTTAGCTTACCAGCATGTCCAACTGCATTTATCAAGTGCCTCACTCTAGCTACACAATAAACCAGTGCTGCTAGTTCCCATTATCACCTAAGTTGTACATTCTACTTAATGTCATTCTAATGTCACTGTTAGATATTTATTGGTAACTCTGCTACAGTGATCTTCAATTGCAGACTAAACTGTCATGATAAATATTTAACTTTTCCATCTGTTACAATAGTCTCCTGTCTCAAGCTCACTCTAGTAACTATTAATTAGCTAATTTAATGTTATGCCCTAAATATTTATAGCCCCAAACCGGTCATAATTACATTTAACGAATAAACTTGCTTTATTACTTGTGTAATATCATCTTGCCGCCGTGACCTTTCAGCCTTAACCTTACTCTTCTAATTGGTGGAAGAATGTTCCACTATAGTTATCCCATCATGCCCCTGCCATCCATAGAATACTGATCCCAGTGGTATTCGTGCTTCAACCCTTCCCATGCTTTCATGTTCGTTATTTTCCATATTCCCCCCCTTTGAAACCTACTGGTCTCACCCATGGAAAGAAGACAATGAGCTTAGACTCACTGGTGCCCAATACCAGAAATATAGATCCCACCATGGAAAAAATAATTTTCGGAGTCGTAAGTTAAAGGGTACTTCCTCCATTCCTGAGGTCCCTTTGGCCAAAAACCTGCTCTCCAATAACCAGAACAGGAAAAAAGACCCAAGATCCCTCACAATCTTGGACCTGCACCACGTTCTTCAGAAGTATCATCAACGTCCCCACGTGGACATATTCCTTGTACTGTGGCAGTTGTTAGATCATAACCATCTAACACCTGAGGAATAAACTTTTGCTGGGGCATCTGAAATGACCACAAATTGCCGTGCAGTGACGCGAACTACAAAGGACTTAATAAATGGTATAGCACAACAAAAGATGAAGGCAACAACAAGCAAAACTGCACCTACCTAAGTCCAATCTTGACAAACCATCACCCCCAAGACCCTAATATAGTATTCAGCCAATCAAAAGCTTGATGACCAAACCCTGCATTGTTTTTATTTTGATCTCCTTTCTTAGATTGTTTAGTTTTTCCATTGCTTCAGTCAAAGATCCCCCAGGGCTAGTGTTGTTAGATATAAAGGTACAGCAATGTTCCCCAATATCACACAAATTTCGCCTTTTTCTTCCTGTATCTAATCTAAGGCCTGTCTGTTTTGTCATGTCATTTTACTGGTAGCATCCTATTGTTCTACGAAGGCCAAAACGGCATCATCAGTATAATTGATAAATCTCTGCTTTTTGTAATAAATGTAATTAATCCATTCAGCATTCTTGCTAATCTCCATCATTGGGAGAAGAGCTTCCCAGCCCGTGGCAATCTCATTGCGGGCATTAAACTCATTAGGAATACCGCTTGGCTGTCCTATACTATCAATCTGAATTGTCAGATCAGGGACATACCGTCGCTTAGTCCGGCGGCTATGACGTAGCGTCAACCTGCGTGTGGCGTTATAACTACCTTGTGTCGGAGCATTACACGGGCAAAGCTGCCACTCCAGTCAGTGGGCAGCGTCATGCACAACAAAACTTTCTTACCTCAGTCAGTAAGTATCCGTCAGTGGGACACGTTGAGAATTTAAAAGAGCCCCAAATGTGGTGCCCACCTCCATTTGAATCGTCCTCCCACAAAGACACATAAAGTAGCCTACTAGTGTGGAGCCATTTCACTTAAAGCTTTCAAAACTCAACCCTTCCCGTTTCCTGAAAGCAGCCTCGGGAAACGTGCAATTAGTCTTACCGGTGAACCACGGGATAGTATATCAACACCAAAGTTGGAGTTGCTGCCAGCCCACGTCGTCCTGTTTATAGAATGTAGTGACCTGAAGTAGCAGGCACCAAAAGGGGGCAAGGGGATTGCCTGTAATTTGATAAATCATTCGGGTAAAGGGTCGGCTAGAATACTGCAAAAACTATTCAGTACAGATGGTCAGGTTAAAGGGCATATGGACAACATAGTATGAGGGGATTAACTTAGTACACAAGGAGTAGTCCTGTCTAGCCATCACTATGACAGTGTAGTTTGCACACTGATACCAGTGATTGCCATGAGTGCATACCCATGCTAGGGCAGCAAAGTAACCTTGGCATTAACAGTCCACGTCTGCCAGGTTAATGGTCTCCAAGTCTGAATATTCAGGCCTGGCATCAGAGAGGTGGTTATCAGGGGCATCCCACATGTCTTCCCCATCCTTGTTGCCAGGAGGACTGTCCTCGACGTCTCCATAAGTATCATTTCTGTTATGATCAGGATTCCCAGGATCTTCCCCTGAACATTGTTCAGAACCCTGTGGAGGCATACTAGCCTCTGGTGTGCCCTACCTATGTCCATGTTTTTCAGCCTTACCTCCACTTACCTCAGTGTCAGAATTAATTTGTGCCGGTGAGAGAGCTTTAGTACAATGATTAAGGTGGTACCATATGTGTCGTCCTTCCACTTGGATGGCGGTAGATGATGCCTTAATCACGAAGAAAGTTCTCTCTCCTCGACTCATTTCAGCATCATCGAAATACCCACACGTACACACAATCCCTGGGCTGACTTGTTCCTTCCTCGTTGACAGCTGTCAGTTCCCTTTGTATTTCCAGCAGGTGGTGAGTCTCATGTGTCATAGGTTGCTGCTGCATATATTGCTTATGTTCTGAGTTTAACTGCTCCAAGCTAGGCCATTTGTATGGGCTCTCCACCTGGTCACTGGCATCGGTCTACCTGTGATCATCTCAAGTGGTGTGAGCGTCTCATGTAGTGTTAGATTGTAAAGCCAGCGGCAGCACATCAATCCAATTAAGGTTGGTGCTTGCACAGATCTTATTTAAATTGGCTGTCAATGTCCCATGCATTCTTTCCAACATACCCTGTGACTGGGGATGATATACGCATCCAAACCTCAGCTTGATTTTCAAATAATGCAGCATCAAATTAACTAGGTTCTGAATTAAGGCAGATTCATTCTTTGGGCTGATTTACGATTGTATACCAACTCTTGAGATATCTTCATTCGCCATAAATGTTACTGCTGTCCAAGCTCCTGCTTTCAACCTTATTTACACTGGTCCAACTGATTTCACTCTCGCCCCATGTGTATCATGTTACGACCACAAATTGCCTGGTACTGTATCCAATTGTTCATTCCCATATTGATCATCTTCCTCCACTGTCACTGGCATGTTCCGCTGGATTGTTACCTTGGCTTCCTTTGGATTCCCTGTCAAGTTGCAGCACGCTAGTGTTTTAATATAGCTGCCATCCCTGGATTCCCAAACGCCTATCGTGAGCATATACCATTCCCTAATTGTTTCTACATGCCTGGCCATAGTGCCTAAATCTTTAGATTGATATTCCTTATTTCCCAGTAAGACTACATGCAGTGCAGAGCCTGGTACACTCTACCAGTTCAGCAGGAATGGATTTCTCTCTATTTGCAGGATCACCTCCTGCATCCCTAATAACATTGCTTCACTTCTCACATTTTATGGTGCGCTGTCTTTCTATGCCACTGCGTTGCTAACACCTCATCCTGTGTTTCATCAAATATCACTGTGTCGTCCAGCTCAGACTGAGGTGGTCTTGCTTTCGTCAACATCGGAAACACCTCTGCTTCCCACATCCCCCAAATGTCTTGAATATCACTTGCTATATCCACTATCCAATAAACATTAACATCTTTAACTTCTGGCATCATTAATTGTATATTGGCCTTTTCTACGACCGAGTCCTGCTATGTGCACTTCAAACTTACTTCTAACTGTCAGCTATGTTTATTTGAACTGTTTGTGAGTAATTATGAGACCATCTCCTTGGCTCTCATTGAGGTGGGTTAGTGTATTTGCTGAGTTTGAAGGAACTGTAAAAGAGCAGAGGGAACTTCTTACCCACAGTAAGGAAGGTAATAAGTAGAAACTTGTTAGCATACTTTACATTCAAATGCATATATGTGCTGTGTGTTAGTGGTGAGGCTGGTTGGTGGGATAAACAGAGGGCAAGGTTAGGGATGATAAGTAATTTGGATGATACAAATATTCACAGAGTGATTGGTAGTGAGGAAGACAATCTCAGCGTACAGATAGAAACAGACACATTTGTCAGTTGGGCATGTGAGTGGTAGATGAAATTTAACTTTGATAAATGTGAGATGATGCTTCTTGCCAGGAGTCACAAGACAAGACAGTACTCAATGAGTGGTGGGATACGAGGAAGCTCAGAGGAAATAAAGATCCCTCAATGTGGCAGAAGTGGTTGATGGCTCCGTGAAAAAGATATCTCTACCAGCAGGGATTTCCTGTCGATGCTCTGGAGGACTTTGGTTCAGTCACAATTGGAGTTTTGTGTGCAGTTCTGGTCACTGTACAATAAGAAGGATGTGATTGCATTAGACAGGGTGCACAAAGATGTTCGTGAAAATGTTGCTGGGAGATGAGCAGTTTGGTTGTGAAGTCAGATTCTGGATAAGGTCGAGTTGCGACCTTACGAGTAGAGATAAGATGATAAGACGATGGGGTGCATGGATTGGGGGAATCAAAAGAAGTTTTTCCCCTTCTCTGAAGATCCAATAGCAATGTGGCCCTTTTTTGAGCTGAAAGTCTCGAGGTTCAAAGGGAAGATGACACCCAGAGGACCGTCGGTTGAGTTGGCAATCTTCCAAATCTTTACAAAGTACTTGAATGACAATCAGGACAATGGAATAAGTTTTGAAATGTGACTCGTGTACTTTATAATATAATTTTCGAGTTACAAACACGACGGATCAATGAGTCAATTCTGTCCCATATGATGTTATCATTCAATGAATTGTCAGTTAAATTTCGGAATTTGTTTCTGTTTTTTAGATTAGATTAGACCATTTATAGTGTGGAAAACAGGCCCTTCGGCCCAGCTAGTCCACAACGATCCTTCGAAGGGCAATCCACCGAAACCTATTCCAATACATTAACCCCTTCATCGAACACTATGGGCAATTTAGCATGCCCAGTTCACCTAAGTGGTACTTAACTAATTTTTGTCTTCGTTTTGAAGAAATATAAACGAGTATACGTTCAAGCTGTTGCGATGGTTACTACGAACTTTTGGTTCTGATTCAGAGAATTCATTCACAGATACATTTTGCCAAACGAGTTGCAAAAGTGAATTAAAAGGTAAGCAATAATACAATCATGTTGAGTAGAACACCTCTCAACGAAATCTACAACGAGAGGCAGTGAATGACCGAATAGCCTCAGCAAGAACAAGCGTCCTGAGTGAAAAGTAGTGCAAAAAAAATCTTTTTGGGACTAATTGTGAGAGAAATAAAGCAAGCCTTGTTGTTTGATGACAACCTGCAATTCACATTTGAGACCCAGAGGATACAATTAATTCAGAAATTGGGCGATTCAAATTAACTGAGAGAAAAACATCATTAAAGTGTATCTGTTGGGATAAGTTGGTTGTTGAAAATGATTAAAATGTTGGAAGTGTCATCATAATTTCCCAGTGGATATACCACACAATATAAAGTCAAGTCTCTGAAACTGTATTACTTTCAATTCGAAATAATTCTCCAATTCCAACAGATTAACAGCTGCAGCAAGGGAGAGTTAGTGCCAAAAACAATAAAATGCATCGAACAAGGGAAATGGTCAAAAAAGTTTACTACACCATCATTGCTGTTGTTGGAGTTCCTGGTAAGTCTTGGAACCACTCATGTTGTACATATGTCTGCTTCTTCCAATTAGAATTATTCGGAATGAGGGTTCCTATTCAAAGAGGAACAAGTAACCCCAGAGCCCCAGTGTTACTGGGAGCATCATTCAAAGTAAAATGATACTGAGTGTGCTTTATGAACTGGAGGGGGACACCTTGCCCCAGTGGCTTTGCGCATAGGAGTATCTATGAATATAGAATTGAACTGTTTGTGGTGAACCGAATTCAAGTGAATACCTGACTACGTTCATAACGACGACCATAATTTGACTGTTAATGTGGAATGCTTCTTTCATAATACATTTCTAATTTCTGATGTGTTCACTGGTGAAATTGTCATTGTAGATTGTATGCTGAAAATGTGTTGCTGGAAAAGTGCAGCAGGTCAGGCAGTATCCAAAGAACAGGAGATTCGACGTTTCGGACATAAGCCCTTCTTCAGAAATTAGGAGATTCGACGTTTCGGGCATAAGCCCTTCTTCAGAAATGAGGAACGGCTCATTCCTGAAGAAGGGCTTATGCCCGAAAAGTCGAATCTCCTGCTCCTTGGACGCTGCCTGACCTGCTGCGTTGTTCCAGCAACACATTTTCAGCTCTGATCTCCAACATCTGCAGACCTCACTTTCTCCGCAGTGTAGATTGTAAATACGATTGAATGCAAATTAGATACATCGTTGATGTGTATATTTGGTCCTAAGTTTACAAAGTTAAATGTTCCTTTGGGGGTACATATATGTGACTCATTCGCATATCGTGAAAGTAACAGAAGAGCAATATCAATTCACTCAATTGTCCGATGGACATATCATGTTTTCTTAAAAAGTCTTTTGGACGGATTGATATTCCAGCAAGGTTAGGGCAAGCCTGTATCATGGCTACTACATTTCTTTATCTAGACGTTAATAATGAAGCATCTGGATTAACAACAGTTGGCAATATTTCGCACCGATATGTGATAAGATTTTGATGAACAATGTTTGAACCAGTTATTCATAATCTAAGCACAGTTGATTTTTAAAGTGATCACTGTCCATTGCTTTGTCATGTGCGTCCTTCTTGGGAGGAAGATGTTTTGTTAAGGACGTTGCACCAGTTAGTTTTAAGGCAATATTATTACAACGCAAAATAAATTTAATAGGAAAACATTCTCATGCAATAAATAATGGGCATCAGCACTTGTAATATTATGGCTGTGATAAATAATTGATTTAGAGAGGATTACATAAAAGAAAGAGAATACAATAAAGAATGTTGCATAATAATAAAGAAAATCGTCACCAAGGTTTTTGACTTCAGGCATATTCATGAGATTCTGCTGGCCATCTACATAATTCATGTTACCGGCAGAGCGCATAAATTTAAGTTTCCAAGTAGAGAGCATTTGTCTTCTTTTTGTGTGATAATGATAAACGTTCTGACTCTGCCATATGTCCAACTTCATCACACAACCCCAATTTTTGTTCCACAGCTTCTATTTATTCAACATCACCATGTGTTAAACTCTAAAGTGCGACAATCTCCGGATTGTTTGACTTGCAATTATAAAGCATTTATTCCTTAATCAGATGTTTCTATTTTTATTTTTTATGAACTGAAACAAAATCTCTGCGTTATTAATGTTTAAATTATAAACATATACTGACAACAGGAAGCCTTTAAGAAACAGGAGTCAAAGAGATTACAACTCTCTTTATTATTGCACTGCCTAGTAAGATGGTTCTGGCACTAAAAGGACAATCATCTCCGCTGTCACACATCGATGCACGAATTCTGCAAGGTCGTGTCCTTGGCCCGAACTCTGCGGTTGCCTCACCAATGCCCTTCCCTTCACTTGTCATGTCCAAAGCGAAGATGTTTGCAAACAATTACACCACGTTCAGCACAGTTTTTAACGCCTTATATAATGAAGACATTTGCGTCCCAAAACTTCATGATAGCATCTAGCTTGGCATGGTCATTGATAAATAGCATTCGCACTCACCATAAACCAGACAATAATAATCTTAAGCGGTAAGAATCTATCAAACACCCATTGACCTACAATGCCATTACCATCCCTGAATGCACGATGAGCATCTTAGCGTTGCACGATGGAAACACACACTTTCAGTCCAACTTGTCCATGCCGACTAAGTTCTGCATTTCAAAGAATCCACATCGTGTGGAAACAGGCAACTCAGTCCAACAAGTCGACATCCGATCCTCCTCCATTATCCCCTGCATTTCCAATGGCTAACGCACCTAACCTACACATCCCTGAACACCAGGGAAACTTTAGCATTGTCATACCACCTGAAATGTGCATTTTTGGACTTTTGTAGAAAGTTGGCGCCTCAGGCAGAAACTGATGTTAAACACGGGGAAAACGTGTAAACTCAACATAGGCAGTCTCAGTGAGACTGTAATCTCACCTGACTCCCTTGTACTGTGAGACATCATTGCAAACCACAGAATCATGGTGGCATCCAAAGACCTCTATACTTCTCCTATTCATGCACCTGTACACATGTCTTTTGAATATTACATCTGTGCCGGTATTTACAAATTCCTGCGGCAGTTCATTACAAAACTAAATCACCTTCTGTGTGAAACAGTTGCCCATCAAGAGTCTCTGAATCGGTGTTTACTGATTCCGGGTGTTGCTTTTTGTGAGAATTTTATTATGGGAAACTACAGTTCGACAGTGTAAAGGAAAATAAATACCATCTCCCGACCAACCCCTCCACCACACCCAAAAAGACGTAATGAGTACCTGGTCGTGTTTCTGAGATTAATTTTCTGCCCATGTGATTCTGTTTGTCTTTTGAAAGTGCAAGTTATTTCACTTGAGAGAAGCTACTGTAATGGTTCTCATGACATTGTACTGAACAAAAAGAAACCTGATTTCTAATATTCAACATGAATCTAGAAAATTCAATTAATCATTTCAAATCTATTTTCTTTCATCTTACAGTTAGTCTGGTGGCAATTGCATTCTTATCTCGGAACAAGTGTGGCCTTTCAACATGTTCCACTCGCTATCTCGTAGCCATGGCAGTGTCTGATTTACTGTTCGTTATATTCGATATCATATTTATTCAGTTTGTTTACGATTATTATCCACTGTCTTTTCTGGACATCACTCCTGTTTGTAGTGTTATCCACGTTCTTGGCTCCTTTACTATTGATTGTTCTGTCTGGTTCACTGTTGCTTTTACATTTGATCGATTTGTAGCCATTTGTATTCATCAGATGAAATCTCAGTATTGCACAGCGAAAACAGCAATGAGAGTTCTAGCAACAATCTGTATTTTCTTCTCTTTAAAGAATATTCCCATGTATTTCATATATGAATCCGGAAGGATCGTCAGAAACATTCCATGGTTTTGTTACATCGAAGACAGCTTTTATGACAATGTACATTGGGCGAGTTATAAATATATTAGAATATTTTTAACACCATGTCTCCCATTCATTTTTATTGTCTTTCTCAACGTTCTGACCGTCAGACACATCTTTGAGGCCGTTAAGGCACGTAAAGGACTGAGGGGTCAGAGAAAAACAGAGATTGACCCAGAGATCGACAGCAGAAAGAAATCTCTGATTTTACTCTTTGCCATGTCCGCCAATTTTATCCTTCTCTGGTTTGTGTATATTTTATATATGTTCAACGCTTTTTATTACGCAGATGATTTCTATCTCTTTGAACAAGTTGCACTAATGCTGCGGGACCGAAGTTGCTGCACAAATGCACTTATTTATGTGGTGACACAGAAAAACTTTAGAGATCAGTTAAAGTATGCCGTGAAATATCCAGTTATAAAAACAATTCAATTGATGAATAAATCCAAGTGACTGAGAGCCAACATGAGATTCAGCAGATAATGGAACGAGGTGTCCACGTGAAGAATGAACGAAATGGAAAAAAAGGAGTAGCAACAGGATTTTGTTGTTTTTTCCAATGAGAAGGAAATGACTCCATCCAAGGAGCAACACGGAAGAGACCAGAGGAACAAAGTCAAAGTAAACTGCTGACAGCAATGAGCAGCAGAATACAGAAAGCTGAACAACAAAGCCGAAACCAAAAGAGGAATGATTCATGCCTCAGAAAAAAAAAATCTCCCAAGCAATCACTGCACAGCAAGTGAAGCTGACACAAAGATAAACTATCTGGTGAATGTATCATCGTTCTCTACAGGGCAGAGTGGGAAACTCCTTCTTACAGAACTCTCGGATCCACACAGCTGGACAAAAACACGAGAATCTTCCAATTTAAATAAATTAAATAGCATACTGTATAAAATATGTTTTTAAATCATAAATGTGTTTCCAGGGATACTTTGTTTCCATTCAGTTCCCGCGGCTTGATGCAGATATCAGTTCCTTCCTTTGTTTATATTTCTCATGATTCATGTACACTGAAACTGATGACCGAAAAAATGTTGCTGTATGATCTAATCCTTTTTTTAGGTACTTATCTATGACAGGTGATTTCTTCAAATTCCAGGCGCAGCAATTACTGTTTTCTAATCTGTTGCATTGTTTTGGAAATTTTGGGGAAAAGAAAGATTTGAATAAAAATGACACGTTTGATAAAAGACAGTGAGACAAAGGCAAGAACCTTGTGCTCAAGGGATTAAAGGAGAAAGAAACCGACACAACTGCTGTTTCAGGGAAGTATCTTTGGGCATTGAAGTGCGTCTATGAAAACATTAACCATCAGTCAAATTCCAAGACGGATTGAATGAACCTGCGAGAGAGAGAGCTCGCAGTACAGGAACAGCTAATTGCATAGTTTTTAAATTGTTTTAAGTGGAACCTCACTGCCCTTTTTTTGTTAGTCTGCAATAGTGAATAGAGTGGATTCTTTGTGAAGTTATGTTTACTGAGTTCTGCCTCATGATTAAATTTGAAAATACAAAATATTGATACTGAAGTTGCCTGGAGCAGTGCTTTATTAGAGCAGTAAGATTGTGCTAATTCTTGTAGCTCTCGGTTGTTCAGGTTCATAGATTTTCTTTAGGAGAGTGATGTACCCTTCCTCTAGGATGTGAGGGGTTAGGGAGAGTTTCCATGCTCCTGTTGAGTATGTTGGCAGTAAGGGTGTTTGGTTATGAATTCAATCAGATTATTTTGATCAGCTGGAACGGCAGTTAGAGGCAGTGAAGAATTTACAGGAGCATAGCAGTTATAGGAAGGGAGAATATCCGCAGATACAGTCATGTAGATGGGTTACATCTATTAAAGTTAGGAAGAAGAGGCAGGTAGTGCTGGAGTTTCTGGTGGCTATCCCCATCTCAAAGAAGAAAGCTGCTTGGGATGTACTTGAGATGGATCTCAGATGCATGTAGCACCAGCAGTCAAGTTTCTGTCACCAAGCCAGGCTTTAATGTAACGTAAAATGCCAGGTTCCAAGCGATTGGTTGTGATAGGAAAGACGTAATTCAGACGTATAAGCATTCTGCAGGGCACCGCGTGAAAGGCTTGTTGCCTCGCCGGTGGCAGGATCAAGAATATCTCGGACAGGGTGCACAATGTGCTCAAAGGTAAAAATAATGACTGCAGATGCTGGTAACCAGATTCTGGAATACCGTGGTGTTGGAAAAGCACAGCAGTTCAGGCAGCATCCGAGGAGCAGTGAAATCGAGGTTTCGGGGTAAAGCCCTTCATCAGGAATACAGGCAGGGTGCCTGAAGGGTGGAGAGATAAATGAGAGGAGGGTGGGAATGGGGAGAAAACAGCATAGAGTACAATAGGTGAGTGGGGGTGGGGATGAAGGCGATAGGTCAGGGAGGAGGGTGGAGTGGACAGGTGGAAAAGAAGATAGGCCAGTAGCAAAGGTCATAGGGACGGTCCTGAGCTGGAAGTTGGGAACTTGGGTGAGGTGGGGGAAGGGGAAATGAGAAAAATGGTGATGTCCACGTTGATGCCCTGGGGTTGAAGTGTTCCGAGGCGTTCTTCCTCCAGGCGTCGGGTAGTGAGGGAGCGGCGGTGAAGGTGGCCCAGTACGTCCATGTTCTCAACTGAGTGGGAGGAGGAGTTGAAATGTTGGTCCATAGGGCGGGATGGTTGGTTTGTGCGGGTGTTTGGTTGGTGCGAGTACCCCCAGAGATTATCTCTAAAGCAGGGAGCTAAAAAAAAAGGTGACCCCTAAGGCATGGTAACAAAATGGAGCAAAAGAGGACAGGGCGTGTCATTTTGATAAGGGATCGCATTCCATCCAAATATAGACCTAAGACGAACAAGTATGGGACATGGGACTTCATTGGCGGATCGAGGAAACCCCGAAGGATTTCGATAGCATCATCACGAATAAAAGAATGACTATAGTAAGATTAGGACAAATGTAGCATAGTAGTGCAAAGTGGCGAGTGGAGTCGGGGGAATAGATTATGCTCTAAATAAACATGTTTCGTCAGTATTCACATTAGAAAAAGACAATGTGTGCGAGGATAATACTGAAGTACAAGCTACTAGACCAGATGGGATTGCGGTGCATAAGGAGGAGTTGTGAGCAGTTCTGGAAACTATGAAAATAGATAAGTCCCCTGGGCTAGATAGGAATTATCCTAGCATTCTCAGGGAAGTCAAGGAGGAGATTGCCTAGCCTTTGGGTTTGATTTTTATATCCTCATTGTCTACAGGATTCGTGCCAGACCATGGAGGATAGCAAATGATCTTCCCTTGTTCAAAAAGGGGAGTAGAGACTACCTTGGAAATTATAGACCTGTAAGCCTTACTTCGGTTGTCAGCAAAGGGTTGTGAGTGACAGGATTTGTTATCATTGAGAGATGAATAAGTTCATTTGGGATAGTTAACACGGTTTTGTGGAGGTTAGGTCGTGCCTCACGAGCTTTCGTGAGTTCTTCGAGAAGGTGACCAAGCAGGTGGACGGTGGTTATGTGGTTGATCTCGTAGATATGAATTTCAGTAAACTGTTTGATAAGAGTCCCAATGTAGGGCATTGCACAAATACGGAGACATGGGATTGAGGGTGATTTAGCAGTTTGGATGAGAAATTAGCGAGCTTAAGGCAGACAGAAGGTGACGGTTGGTGGGAAATATTCATCCTGCAGTTTCGTTATTCGTGGCGTTCTGCAATGATCTGTTTTTTATTTTTATAAAAGGCGTGAATGAGAGCATCGAAGTGTGGGTTAGTAAATTTGCGGAGCACACTAAGGTTGGTCAAGTTCTGGATCGTGGTAAATGATGTTGCACATTACAGAGAGATGTAGATTAGCTGCATAGCTGGGCAGACGGTTGGCAAATGAAGATTAGTGTAAAAAGTGTGAGTTGATTCACTTTGGAAGAAGTAACAGGAATGCAGAGTAATGGGATAATGGTAAGATTCTTGGTAGTGTAGATGAGAAGAGAGATCTTTGTAAAAGGTACTTAAGATTCTTGAAAATTACCGCCAAGTTTCAGAGGGGAGTAAGAAAGCATACAATCTTGATCGAGTGTTTGAATTTCGGATCCATGACATCAAAAACAACAATGTTACAACCACGTTTGGAGTTTCGCATCCAGATCTGGTCACCGCATTATAGGAAAGATGTGGATACTTTGGAAATATTTGAGAGGGGATGTGCCAAGATGTTGCCAGTTGTGGAGGGAAGGTGGTTGAGAGTGCTGAGTGCTTTTTCGTGACAGAGAAAAAGATTGAGAGGCGACCAAATTGATACATTAAGGTAATGAGACATTTAGTTAGGTTGGACATTGAGAGCCTATTTCCTCTGATGGTAATGGCTCGCACGAGGGGATGTAGCTTTAATTTTAGGGGAATAGATATAGGACGAACAACAGAGCTAGTGTCTATACTCAGAGAATAGTATTGGTATGGAACGCACTGCCTGCAACAGTGGTAGACTCGCCAACTTTAAGGGCATTTAAAGTGCTATTGGAATAGGCATATGACGAAAAAGGAATACTGTAGGTTGGATGGGCTTCAGGGTAATTCCACAGGTCGGCGCAACATCGAGGGACAAAGAGAATGTAACGTTTGATGTTCCATGTACCTAAGGAGGATGCACTTGGTAACACATCCAGGGATGTGGAGTGGGAACTTAGAAATGAATAATTGCCTTATCGGGATTGTACTATACACCCTACAATAATCAACTGGAAATTGATAAACAATCTTGCAAAGGGATCATAGTTATCTGTAAGAATAATCCAATGGTAATGGTAGGGGATTTTAACCTTGCAGACATAAACTAAAATTGACATAGTTTTAAGGGTTGAGACGGAAAGGAATTTGTCAAGTGTATGTAAGAAAATGTTCTAATAAATTCTGGGGATGTTCCGACTGGAGACAGTGAACAACTTAACTTACTCTTGGGAAACTATGCCGAGCAGGTCACTGAGTTGTCAGTGGGGGAGCACTTTTGGCCGGCGGCCATAACTCTATTGCTTTAAAACAGTGATGGGAAAATATAGACCAGTTTTAAACTTAATGCTCTAAAGGGGAGAAACGCCAATTTTGAAGGTATTAGGAACTACTTTTCCGAAGCTGTCTGGGGGCGAATATTCGCCAATGAAGCAATAGTTGCAAAATGAGAAGCCTTCAAAAATGCGATCATGCGAATCCAGAGACAGTATGTTCCTGTTCGGGTAAAGGACATTGCTAGTCTGAAAAGGGAATACTGGTTCACTCGAGAAATTGAGGTTGTGGTTAAGAAAACGAAGGAAGCATATGTCAGGTATCGACAGCAGAGAGCGAGTGAATCATTAGCAGAGTATAAAGTTAATCGAAATATACTTGAGTGGGGAATCAGGAGTGTGAAAAGGGGACATGAGATAACTTTGGCAAATGGGGTTATTGAGAATCCAAGTGCATGTTATAAATAAAAGAAGGACAAAATGCTAACTAGGGAGAGAGTAGGATCCCTTAAATGTCAGCAATGCAGCCGATGAATGGAGCAGCAGGAGGTGGGGATATTCTAAACGAGTATTTTGCATTAGTGTTTACTATGAAGAAGAAAATGGAAGGTGGGGAAATTGATGGTGATATCTCGAAAAATGTTCATATTAGAAGGGAGCAGGTATTGGATGTCTTAAAATGCATATAGGTTGATAGATCCCAGGACTTTATCAGGTATACTCTCGATCTATGTGGGAATCTGGAGAAATAATTGCTGTGCACTTTGCTGAGATCTTTGCTTCATCAATAGTCAGGGGTGACGTGCCACATGACTGGCTGTTCACCGAAGTGGCGTCCCTGTTTGAGAAAGGTAGGAAGGAACTGCAAACCAAAAACAAGCTTATATCAGTGATGGGCCAGTTTTTGGAAGGAATCCTGAGGGAGACGATTTGCAAGTATTTGGAATGACAAAGATTGATTAGGGATAGTCAACACTGCTTAATGCTTGAGAAGTCATGTCTCACTAACTTGATTGAATTTTTTGAAGAAGTGACAGAAGATGAATGATGAGGGCAGAATGGTGGGCGTGATTTTTTGGACCTTTCGTAATGCATTTGCAAGTTTTCATATGGTAGAGTGATTAGCATGGTTAGATCACATGGAATATAGGGATAACTGGCTATTTCGATCCCGAACTGGCTCCGAGGTAAAAGAGAGGAGGTGGTGTTGGTTGTTTATTTTCCAGGCTGCAGGCCTCTGAACAATGATTTGCCATAAGGGTCCACTGCTTTTCGTTATTTTTTAAATGATTTGGAAGTGAGCATAGGAGTTATTGTTAGGAAGTTTACAGCTGTCACCAAAACTGGAGATGCAGTGGACAGCGAAGAACGTTATCTCAGTGTGCAATGGGAACTTGATCAGTTGGACCAGTGGGCGGAGGTAAAGCTTAACTTGGATAAATGTGATGTGCTGCATTTTGGAAACGCAAATCAGTACAGGATATATGCAGGTAATGGTATGTTCATGGGGGTGGGGGCGGTGTTGCTGAACGACAGTAGAGTAGAGTAGGTTCATAGTTCCTTGAAAGTGTATTTTCAGATAGATAGGACAGAGAAGAAGGCGTTTTGTTTGCTTGCCTTTCCATTTCAGTGCATTGAGAATAAGAGTTGTGAGGTCCCGTTGCGGCTGTACAGGGTATTGGTTCGGACAATTTATGAATATTACATGGAAATCTGGTCTCCCACCTTTAAGTAGGATGTAATGAAACTTGAAAGCGATCAGAAAAGATTCACAATAATGTCATCATTAGAGGGTTTGAGGGATAGTGAGACACTGAACTGCCTGGGGCTGTTTTCCCTGTAACAATTGTCTCAGAGGAGGGCATTTGTTTTTTATTTATAAAGTCATGAGTGCCTTGGAGAGGGTAATTAAGATTGTATTTTACATGGGCTGGGGAATCCAGTAATCGAAGCAATGGCTTTAGGGTGAGGGGGAGCAATTCATAATAACCTAAGTGGTAATGTTTTTTTAATGCAGTACATGATGTGTATATGGAATGAGCTGCCAGAGGAAGTGGCGAAGGCTGCTACATTTCGAACATTTATTGAACGTCTGGATGGGTATAGAACCAGGGACTAAATGTACTTGGGATATTTGGTCAGCATGGATGAGTTGGAAAAGAGTGTCTGTTTCCATATTGGACAACACTACGAGACACCAATAAGAGCTGAACTGTTATCTCACCCCTCATTCCTTCCTTTGTCCCTTATCTACAACATCTTCGTCCTCAATTCGATTTCAAACAGGAACACACTTCCCGTTGTGTTGTGGAATACACATGGTCGTCCTCATTCCTTGTGGCATGTCCTGCTACCGAGCACAGCATCTGATTTCAGGTCAGTATGCAGTACAGAAGCCACTCAGTGCCAGAGGGAGGTGTGTCTTGAATACATAAAATCGTTGATATCATCGATGAAATTCCAGTCTCTAACACCGTATTAATTAAACTTGTCAGGTTATCCATGCCTTTAAAAACATGTATTGGGATTTCAGCTGTATAAAACTCCAGGGCTTACCTGTTTGGGGATTTATAAATGGCTACAGTGTGGAGTGGTGTTTCCTCTGCATCTAAGCCTGTGCTGGCCATATAGTGAGTGTTGTTGGGAATACATTAAAGATAGCCTTACAGTATATCCAACTCTATCCTGTCCCAAACCAGAAAGTGTTTGATGGGGACAGTGTCGGGGGATATTAACTTTGGAACATATGAACTATGCTAAGCCATTCTGCCCTTAAGCCTGATCTATCATTCGATGTGGTCATGGCTGATGAGTCCCTTCACTCCATGTCCCTTCCTTTGTCCCACACCCCTCAAGACCTTCACTGACTAAAACCATATCTGTCCGAGAATTAAACTGAACAGCAGACCCGGCATCTTCATTGTGTATGGCAGAGGATTCCAAATCTCTCTCACGCCTTGTGTCTCAAAGCACTTCTGAAATCTCTCTTGAGATTCTTCCTTCAAACAGTTTCTTCCCGTTCTCCTGATCTGTCAATATCTCTGTGTAATTTGGAGGGAGCATCTGCACTGTTTGCAATGCTGCTTAACTTTAATCCTATCCCAGTGCTCTGCCTATATTGGGAGCGTATTATCAAAACAGTGTAGAAAGCGCTTTACTCTGCATTGAATACGGTGCTGCACCTGTCCAGGGAGTGCTTAATAGGGGTAGTATAGAGGGTTCTTTACTTTGCATCTGACTTCATTCTCCACATGTTTCGGTGAGGTCCAGATTAAAATGGGAGGGGCATATACTCTGATTTAACCCAGTGATGTTGCTGCTCTGAGTATATTTGTTGGGCTAAGGATGGGGGAAGTCAGTGATTTTATCAATATCTAACCCACGCTGAAAGTGGGTGGCCTGGGAATTTCAAAAGCTGCAGAGTAGAGAGAACTCTATTCTCGATGTAATCCCATTCTCTACTTGCACTGGTTTAAATATGGCGAGTCTGGTGAATTGTTAAGAGAACTGAAACAATGTGACATGTGAATTGATGCTTTGTGGATGTTATACCGAAGACAAGATAAGTTAAACGATCATATGTTAGTTTGGGAGCAGAAACAAACTAAGCTTCTGTTCTGTTACCTATCTCCAAATTAAAGTCAGGGCCAAAAATACTGTCACAATGTGCAATGAATCAAAAGCTGATTTCTGTCCCATGTTAATATATCATTACAATATGAATTTTCGTTACAGAGGGAGTAAATGGAGGAGGTTTTTGAAGGTGATTAAAATGCAAATTCCAGAGACTGCTTGCAGTGAATCCCTGAGACAATGTCACATTTCCCTAGTTTTTGGCTTACTTTCCAAGCCCCGAATATCTGTGCGACACAAATATGCCAAAACTGATGCAGTTCACATACTCAATTGCACGTGTACAGACTTGTTCAGCTCCTGATGATGGGCTTTTGACCGAAACGTCGATATTCCTGCTCCACGCATGCTGCCTGCCCTGCTGTGTTTTTCCAGCACCACTAATTCAGACTTGTTCAGTATCTGTCGCAACGTTTGAATTCTGTAGAGCTAGGCCCTATCCTGAGGCTTTCTCAAATGCCACACAAACCAGCTAATGTAAAGATGAGACGTGACAGCTCAGCTAGGGCGCTTGCGGGTAACCAGGCAGGCAGGAAGGACATAAAGAGAGAGCTGAGAAGATCCAGGAGGGGACATAAGAAGTCTTTGGCAGGTAAGATCAAGGAAACCCGAAAGCATTCTAAATGATGCCAGGGACATCAGACTGACTTTATTAAGATCTGGGTCATTCAAGGGCAGAGCATGGAACAGTAGAACAGAGAGTGCAGTGCGGGGCATTCGGCCCTCGATTTTGTGCCGACCTGTGGAACCAATCTAAAGCCTTTCCTTCCTCAACTATTTCATTTTCATCCGCCTGTGTATTCAATGACCCTTTAAAGATGGCAAGTCTAATTTCCAGCAGTGTGTTCCGCGCACCCACTATTCTCTGAGTAAAGAAACTACATCTGTCACTTGTCTTATACTTATCATCCCTCAGTTTAAAGTTATGTCCGCTCGTGTGAGCCTTCAACATCTGAGGAAAAATGTTCCCACTGTCCCCACTATCTAAACCTCTGATTATCTCATATGTCTCAATTAAGTCACCTCCCAAACTTCTTTCCTTTAACTAAGACAGCTTCAATTCCCTCAGCCTTTCATCATTAGACGTTGCCTCCATACCAGGCAGCATCCTCGTAAATCTCCTCTTCAACCTTTACAAAGCTTCCATATTTTTCCAATAACGTGGTGCTCAGAAATGTACGCACTACAACTGCTGCTGGCAACGCATTCTATGCTCTCACAACTCTGTGTGAAGAACCCGCCTCTGACATCCCCTCTATACTTTCCTCCAACCAGCTTAAAACAATGACCCCTCGTGTTAGCCATTTCTGCCCTGGGAAATAATCTCTGGCTCTCGACTCTATCTATGCCTCTCATTATCTTGTATACCTCAATTAGGTCCCCTCTTCTCCTCCTTTCGTCCAATGAAAAATGTCCGAGCTCAGTCAACCTTACTTCACAAGGTGAGACATCCAGTCCGTGCAGCATCCTGGTGAACCTCCTCTGAATTCTCTCCAAAGCATCCACATCTTTCGTATAATAGGGCGAACAGAATTGGACGCAGTATTCCAAGTGCGATCTAACCAAAGTTTTGTAGAGCTGCAACAAGATCTCTTCAACTCAATCCCCCTGTTAATGAAAGCCAAAGCACCATACGCTTTCACAAAAACACTGTCCACTTGGGTGGCCATTTTAAGGGATCTCTGTACCTGCACATCAAGATCCCAAGAATCCTAGCCTTAATCCTGTACTCAGCTTTCAAATTCGACCTAACAAAATGCATCACCTCGCATTTATCCAGGTTGAACTCCATCTGCCACATCTCAGCTCATCTCTGCATCCTGTCAATGCCCCGCTGCAACCTTCAACAGCCGTCTGTACTGTCAACGACACCTCCAACCTTTGTGTCGTCTGCAAACTTGCTGACCCATCCTTGAATCCCCTCATCCAAGCCAGTAATAAAAATTACAAACATTAGAGGCCCAAGGGCAGAGCACTGTGGAACACCACTCACCACATACATGCAGGCCGAGTATTTTCCTTCTACTAAAACTCGCCGTGTTCTGTTGGCCAGCGAATTCTATATCCAGACAGCTATGTTCCCCTGTATCGCATTCCTCATGACCGTCTCAATGAGCCTACCATGGGGAACCTTATCAAATGCCTTGCTGAAGTCGATATACACCATATCCACAACTCGACCCTCATCAGATTTTCTAGTCACATCCTCAAAGAACTTGATAAGGTTTATGAGGCATGACCTGCCCCTCACAAAGCCGCGATGACTGTCTTTAGTCAAGTCATGCTGTTCCAGATGGTCATAAATCCCATTCTCAGAATCCTTTCTAACACCTTGCAGACGACAGACGTGAGAGTTACTGGTCTGTAATTGACAGGGATTTCCCTGTTTCCTTTCTTGAAGACAGGAATTACATTTGCATCTCTCCAGTCCTCAGGTACAGCTCCAGTGGAGAGGGAGGATGCAAAGATCTTCGCAAGTGGCGAAGCAATTGCACTTCTGGTTTTCCAAAGCAGCCGAGGATAAATCTGGTCCGGGCCTGGTCAAGTCAATCTTAATGTTTGACAAAATTTTCAGCACATCAGCTTCCTCTATCTCAATCCATTCCAGCATGCACACCTGCTCTACAAAGGTTTCATTCACTACAAAGTTCGTTTCTTTCGTAAAGACAGAAGCAAAAAAAACTCATTTAGGGCTTCCCCTACCTCCTCAAACTCCACACACAAATTCCCTATGCTATCCCTGATCGGCCCTACTCTTTCTTTGACCATTCTCTTTTTCCTCACATAAGTGTAAAATTGCTTTGTATCCTCCCTAATCTGTTCTGCCAAGCCTTCTCGTGCCCCCTCCTGGCTCTCCTCAGATCATTTTTGACCTCCTTCCTCGCCTGCCTGTAATCCTCTAGAGCTGAGCTTGACCCTAGCTTCTTCCATCTTATATAACCTACCTTTTTCCTTTTAACGAGAAGCTCTACCGCTCTCGTCATGCAAGGTTCCTTTATCTTACCACTTCTTGCCTTTCTCAGAGGGACATATTTTTTCATCATTTGCAATGACCTATCCTTAAACATTCTCCACACGTCTATAGTGCTTTACACGTGGAGCAATTGCTCCCAATCCATCCTTCCTAACTCATGTCTAATCACATCATAGTTTCCTCTTCCCCAATTAAATATTCTCCCATTTTGCTTAATCCTCTCCTTCTCCATAGTATTGCAGAATGTGAGGCAGTTGTGGTCACTATCACCAAAAGGCTCTCCCACCACAAGATCTGCACCGGCCCGTTTCCGAGCACCAAGTCTAGAATGGCCTCTCCTCTCGTCGACCTGTCAACGTACTGAGTTCGGAAACCCTCCTGAACACACCTCACAAAAACAGCTCCATTCAAATCTTCTGCTTGAAGGAGGTTCCAATCAATGTTGGGAAAGTTAAAGTCACCCATTACAACGACCCTACTCCGTCCACACGTTTCCAAAATCTACCGACCTACGCTTTCTTCCATCTCCCTGCTGCTCTTGGGGGGCCTGTAGTAAACTCCTAAAGAAGTGATTGCTCACTTGCTGTTCCTAATTTCCACCCATACTGACTCGGTAGGCAGATCTTCCTCGACAATGGAAGCTTCTGTAGCTGTGACACCCGCTCTGATTAGTAGTGCTGCACCCACTCATCTTCCCCCCCCTCCCTATACTTTTTAACTGTTCTAACCTCCGGAGCATTCAGCAACCATTCCTGCCCCTGAGAAACCCATGTCTCTGTTATGACCACAACATCACAGCACCAGGTACTGATCCATGCTCTAAGTTCATCACTTTTATTCCCGATACTCCTTGTGTTAAAGCAAACACACTTTAACTGATCACTTGGTTCCATCCCTGGAAAGTCCTTCCCTCTAGCTGGTTTACCTCTTGTTGTTGCCTCATCTGCATCAACTCTCACCTCCGGTATACAGCTCAGGTTCCCACCCCCCTTCCATACAGCCCCCGTGTCATGGCTCTCACAGAATCACAGCTTCTGGTCTTCAAACAGTTCGATTCGCTGCACGTGACATCAAGCAAAAGCTGAACACCGTATGTACGACAACGGAAAAGGATCCTGGCACCATTACTGCAATACAACTGAAAACCTGTACTGAACAACACATTGTGAGCACGGAGAAGCTGTTTCACTCCAGCTCGTACTCTGACATATACCTGGCAATGCAGCAAATGACTCAACTATATCTAGTTTCCCAATAGGAGAAGAATTAAAATTTGACCCAATGCCACGCATTAATTCCCATCATGGCAATCAAAATCATTGAAATTCTGTTCGACTTACCCGTAAATCATCACAGAAATAACCTCTCAGCGTGGTTTCCCATCGGTCGCCATGTGGAGATGGTGCTGTTGTGGAAATGTCAATGGATTTCTAATCCAGACTAGGATAACACTCTGGTATGTCGTGGAAGTCAGAATCAATTAACACATTGTCAAAGTTGAAGAGCAATATGCTTCACCAATGTACTGTCAGAAAGCAAATCTCCTCAACTTCTTTGGTATGGCATAAGGCTGACTCGAGACACAATCATAAAATTCACTCTTAATTGTTCTCTAAAAAAAACACAGGCAAAACATTTAGTATCTTAACCAACTTCGACATCTTAAACTATAAAACTGAATTGAATCCTTATCTGTCGGAAACGTGTCGGAAAAGAGGCGGTAAATTTATTCCTTTCAACCATACAAAGACAGACTTCCTCGCATCTGAGAGCTTGGAACAAAATTTGAAGAACTCCCCACAAACTGCACAGCAACAGGTGTAGGCCTTCCCATCCATGAGCCTCCACCCATTCAGTTTTTGGCTGTGCATTTTATTTATCGAACAAAGTTAGAATTTATGAACTGCAGCCATCACTTCCAGCACCGCCCCCTCCTTATCCCCTCGCCTCGTGGTTTGCTTCTTCGATTCAATGCAAGGATGGCTGGTATCTTCGCACCACACCATAGAGTTGCGAACTACCCAGTCCTTTTAAACTCAGGGTCTATGTTTCTACAGCCTTACGAGGTAGAGAATTCCACAATGTCACCAGTCTGTGAGTGCACACAATTATTCTCATCTCAATCCTGCGTGACCAGTCTCTCCCTAATAATGTGATCTCTTGTTTTAGACATTCCAGCCACGTGAATTATCAACCCTACCTCTAAGGTTTCTCGTCCTGACAGAATGTTAGGTATTTCACTGGCATCTCCACTCAATTTCCGAAACCCTATGTAATGCAGGTCCATTTGACCAAATCTTCACTCACAGAACAAGCTTGCCATCCCAGTCAGAGATCAATCTGATCCCCGTTCACTGCATACCCTCAATATCATTTTTGTCCCTTAATAGGTAAGGAAACCAGAAATGCACACAATAATGCACAAAGTTCGAGATGACACCTCACAATGTCCTGGACCACTGCAGTAAGGCTACTTTACCGCTGTATTCAACTGCCCTTGAAATAAAGCTCGACACACTATTTAGCTTCCTACATGCTCTTTGTTCATGCAATGCTGCCTTCAGTAACTGGTGCACAAGGAGATCCAGCTCCTTTTCAACGTTACACCTAACCTCTTGGTGGATCTACATACACGGATCATCATGAAAATGCCATTTTCCATATTGAGTTCTTGCTTCACAACTCGCTGCCCGACATTGACCTCAGAAGTCGGTGAAGATGACAACAAAATAATAAATGTACGGATCTTAATGGACCAACCATCAATCGCTTTAAAAAAAAATGACAGGCTGTCATTCTATTGCTCCCAACCAAAGTTTTCAATATGAAATCTAAACAAATTGCTCTTCCTCTGCCACGTATTTTCTTATTCACACCATTTGTTTAATCATATTGCAACATTCTTACCTCCTCCTCGGCAAATCATATTCAGTGTCTTTTACGATATCAGCTGATCTGGGAAATATTTTATTTGATACCCGCTATCAAATATTTAATATCCATTCCGAAGAATTGCGTTCAAGAAATAATATCTACAAGGTCTCTATAATCATTGCTTTCCACTCCAGAAAAACTTCATGTTCCATCGCAATATTTCCTGTCATCTCTCCCGTTCAATATCCGTGCCAATATATCATATGCAGCAATTTCAGACTAGACTTGAGAACTGATTATAAATCTTGCTGAAAATCCAAATCTACTGCATGCATTGCTTGTCCAAGATACATTTGCCATCGGTTTCTCAAAGATAATTCTTTAATAACTCGGCACTGAAGTGTTTGGATCCATTTCTTTTGAATTAATTTAGTCTACCAACTCTGTGTTATTGTATTCTCGAAAGGAGAGTCTTGTGTTTTCCTGACTGTTCCTTTGCTGCTTTTGCAGACTGCATGTCCCCACGATTTCCCGGTCACTATAATAAATAGTGTGGTAGAAACAATGACCGCAGGTGCTGGATCCATTTTCTGCATTAGTGGTGCTGGAAGAGCACAGCAGTTCAAGCAGCATCCGAGGAGCAGTAAAATTGACGTTTCGGGCAAAAGCCCTTTATCAGGAATACAGGCAGAGAGCCTGAAGGGTGGAGAGATTAGTGGGAGGAGGGTGGGAGTGGGGAGAAAGTAGCATAGAGTACAATAGGTGAGTGAGGGAGGGGATGAAGGTGATGGGTTAAGGGGGAGTGTGGAGTGGATTGGTGGAAAAGACGATAAGTCAAGGGGACAGTGCTGAACTGGAAGTTTGGAAATTTAGTGAGGTGGGGAAGAGGGAAATGAGGAAAATGTTGAAGTCCACATTGATGCCCTGGGGTTGAAGTGAACCGAGGCGGAAGGTGAGGCGTTCTTCCTCCAGGCTTCAGGTGTTGAGGGAGCGACGGTGAAGGAGGCCCAGTACCTCCATGTCCTTGGCAGAGTGAGAGGGGGAGTTGAAATTTTGGGCCACAGGGCGGAGTGGTTGATTGGTGCGGGTGTCCCAGAGATGTTCCCTAAAGCACTCTGCTAGGAGGCGTCCAGTCTCCCCAATGTCGAGCAGACCGCATCAGGAGCAACGGATATAATAAATGATATTGGTGGATGTGCAGATAAAACTTTGATGGATGTAGAAGGCTCCTTTAGGTCCTTGGATGGAGGTGAGGGAGGAAGTGTGGGCGCAGTTCCATCTCACCCCAGTTCCAAACTTCCAGCTCAGCACTGTCCCCGATACTTGTCCTACTTGCTTCTCATCTATTCCACCAAACCACTCCCCCCCCCCGACCTATCACCTTCATCCCTAGCATACTCATCCAATTGTCTCTGTGCAAACAGCAGCATGGAACCTAGAATATTGAACATTACAACGCAGTACGGAGTTAAAACCTCACACAACACCAGGTTGTAGCTCAGCAGGTTTATTTGGAAGCATTGGCTTTCGGAGTACTGCTCCTTCATTAGGTGGTTGTGGAAAGTTAGAGCGAAGGACACAAAATTTAAACCGAAGTTTACAGTGAAATTTAAATGAAGTGATACTGAGAAAAAGATGTGGATTGTTTGTTAATTATGTCATTTTTTTTAGAATGACCACGTGTTTTCAGTTATTTTATGTGTAAATCGCAAAACGTTTTTAAAAGTAACAGTTTTAATTGAACTTTAATCATGCAAGTACCAGTGGTGATGACCTCAATCGGGACCTTAGCTGCATATCACATGGTAGGTGACCCAATTGCCCTGGTAACACAGACATAGACACACACACACACACACACACACACACACACACACACACACACACACACACACACACACACACACACACACACACACACACACACACTTCCACAGACACACGCACTCTCCTACAGACCCATACATTCATGAATACCGTATCTCATAAGCTCAGTCATACACACCCACAATCTCACACTCACCATCTCAGAAATTTATACCCCTTTACACTCAATCCTCACACGGACGCACTCTCTCACAGATACTCCCAATCACACCTGTTCCCCTCCCCCTCCCCCGACCCACTCCAGGACAGACTCGCGCACATGCACACATATACATATACGTTTGTAGGGTGTACTTACAGAATTATTTTTTACTTTGCTCAAAAACTCCATGAATCATTGTAAGGTTCAATAAATCCGTTATATTTACCTGAGAACCAGTCTGGCCACTGTGGCACAGACAGTCTGACAAAGGGCAACTTACACCTTCAATGCATTATATAGGCCAGCGTGACACCAGTTGTTAAAGCTCACTTGAGAATCTAACTTTTAAAAAGATTTTGCGATTTACCTGTGAAAGAACTGAAAGTAACATGGCCATTTTAAAACATTGGACTGAACAAACAATCCATATCTTTTCAACATATAATTTCAGTGACAAATCAGTGTAAACTTTTACTATAAGTCTTAATTCTTACAACTTTATTCTCCACAAACATCTGATGAAGGAGCAGTGTTCTGAAATCTCGTCCTTCCAAACAAACCTGTTGGACTATCACCTGGTGCTGTGTGATTTTTAATTTTGTACACCCCAGTCCAGCACCAGCATCTCCACATCACAATGCAGTGCAGGCCTGTCAGCCCTCGATATTGTTGACCAGTCAAACGTAAGCCAATCTATCCAATACAAGTCCAGTTGCATTCGTATATCAATCCAATGACCATTTTACTGTTTTAAGGTTGGCGAAAATAGTATTGATGCAGGAAGTGTGTTTTACGGCTTACTACACTGAACAAAGAAACGACCACTGACATCTATCAAATATCTATCAGCCCTCAATTTGAAGCTATATACTCTCACACTATCCATGAACAACCGGCGTAAAAGTTTGTCCAAACTGTCTATCATTCTACGTACCTTTCATATCCAAATTTATTCTCCTTTCACATTCTACACTCGAGCAACAAGAACTTCAAGTCCCTCAGGCTTTCCTCATATTGCCATCCTTCAATACCAGTCAAAATCCAACTAAATGTCCTCCAAATCTTCTGCAAAGCTTCCACAATCTTTCTATAAAGAGGTGTCCAAAAGTTTCTGCAATGATATAAGTGCGGCTGCAGTAGAGTATTTTTTTTAATAGTTGTAGCATTTCCTCAAGGTCCCGATACTAAATTCCTCGAAAATAGTAGTGAACACACTGTATAATTTATTAACAACACTATCAAAATGAGTCGAAATATTCAGGAAAGTGTACACATGGACACGGAGTTCTCTCTACTCATCTACCCAACCCATAATCTCACCATTCGACCAGTAATATTTGTACGCATTGTTCCTTCCAAAGTGAATTACCTGACACTTGACAGCATTAAACTCCATTTGCCACAGCTCAGCCCAGCTCTGCAGATTATTGATTTCCCTCTGTAACCTGAAACACCATGCAACAGTATCCACAAACCTGACTACCTTAGTTTTTGGAGCAAATTTACTCTGAAATCCTTCTACGCCTTCATCCAGGTTATTTATAAACATGACAAACATCACTGGCCTAAATTTAGATCCTTGCAATAACCACTGGTAATTGAACAAAAGGACGAACATTTCCCATGAACCACCCCCCTCTGTTTTCTTTCAGTCATCCATATTCTGATACAAATCGCTGAATCACTCTTAATCCCCTGCCTCTGTAATATGTGCAAAAGCGTACTGTGGGGAAATCTATCAAAGGCCTTACTGAAATCCACATACATTATATTATTCTCTTTCACCTCTTTGGTTATCTCAAATAACTCAATAAGGTTCGTCAGGCGTGACTTATGCTTCACAGCACTTTGTTTTGTATCCCTAATTAATGTTTTCGTTTATAAGTGATTATAAATCATATTTCTTGCAAACTTTTCCAACACTTTCCGAACAATCGACGTCAGTTTCCCAGATCTGTAATTACAAAGGTTGCCCACTCCACTTCTTGAACAATGGGAGAACACTTGCTATCCTCCAGTCTTCTTTACCTATTCTTGTCCAGAACATAGAGATGAAAACCATATGCTCTGCAATCTCCTCCCTGGCTTCCCAGAAAATCCTGGAATAAATCCCACCCTTCACAGGGGACTTAATTATTCTCAAACTTCCAAAAACGTGTTTGCTTCTACTAAACATAATCTTTTGTGTATTCATTACAATATCGTTTGCAAATTATCTCAATCTTGTTCCCGTTGGTATATTCGTAATACAATGTCACGATTGTCCAAACATACTACTTATCTTTGGATATCAGATGAATTAAACTGCTTGGGGTAGTAATCTTCCCATTCATTTGAAACCGACTGGGAAACACCTTCCAATATTTTTTGATGTTTATATCCATAGCAGCCACATTAGTTCCCTTTTGAACTGTATACTGCTCCCAAAAAAAACATTCGAAGTATTACCTATCCACATTCTGTGGCAGAGGTCTCAACTCCCTCTCGTCATTCCCTGGGGGAAGGCATTTCTCCACATTTTAGTCCTGCAGGTGTATTTCCATTATGACCTCACCTTGGCTTCTAAATGCTCTTTATCTTTGGAGAACATGCTTCCTGCTTTGAAACCGTCTGGTACTTTTTGAAAGTTTTATGGTTTTACATACGGCCCAGAATTCCAACTTCACTTTTCTGTTTTCACCTGTAAACTATGGTCGCGCTCCTGACTAAAAAATAACCTCCATCACAGTCTGAACATTCGTCTGCAGTAAATAAACTAATTGATTCATTAAACTCTCGGAAAGAAAATTCACCTTTGCCTCTGTCTGAAATGAATGCAAACATGTCTGGGGTATCAGACTACGACGTTGTGCAATCTTTATTCTGTAGATAGACCCACAGTGTCATTAGAAAAGAATGACAGAACTTGGAAAAGGTGTCATTGGGGCAAACGTGTTAAAATTCCATATTGGTTGGGTTGAAGGTTTGAAGGAAAACTGCAAGTGTTGGTATTCGCATGTCTCTGTTACCCTTGACCTTCCACATATTGATGCGCATTCGCTTGTCTATGGAAAGTGTTCAAGATCCATTATGTAACTTTTGCAATTCAGCCATGAAACATTGGGGCAACTTTGCTTTGGCCATGCCGGGATAAGTTTCAGAGCATATGGTTCACATGTGGATTGTGTGGGAGACTTTGGAACGCTGCTTTGTCCTGGATGGTTTCAAGCCTCTTAATTCTTGTTGCTGACGCACTCATCCGGGCAAGTCGAGATTGTTCCATCACTGTCCTGGCATATGCTTTGGCAACGGTGGAAAGGCAGGGGTGGTGGGTTTGGACAGCGGAGCCAGACTGAAGTTTAATCGCAAGATCTTCTACTAATCAGGCATGTTCTGACCAGTTTCTTTTACTGTTGGTCCCGAACAGGAATTTGACGGGACGGCCGATGGAGTACTGCATGAGGGTCTGATCTTGACAATGTAGCAAACGTGTGACTGCAGTCGAGAAGATGTCGAGGATATTCAATGGGATGTTGTCGAGGAAGTGGCAGTTTATCTCTGCAGAGAGACTGGATTATCTAAGTTTGATTTCTCTGCAGCAGAGGATGTTGAGTGGGCACTGACAAATGGGTATAAAGTCTTGGAGGATTCGACACATTGAATATGCAGCAGCTGTATCCCTTTGTTGCAGTCTCAATAACAAGGGCATATTTTATTCACGTGAAAGGCAGGCGACGGATAGAGGAGATACGAGAATATCCCTTCCCTTCTATGGGTACAATGTGCATGCCGTATTTGAGGGTTGGAAAATCACAGCCTTTATGAATGTACTTGATTTGAAATGTCATAACATTCAAGGGTGTGGGCCGAGTGCATGACAGAAGGACTCTTGTTGAGGACGGCTCAGCTCCGACACGATGGGACGAACGGTCTCTTCTATAACTACATGTTTCAGTGAGGTAAAGACACTGTGGGCAGGATGGTAGAGGCAACAATCCTCCCAACATTGACGATAATTTCAAATATGAACTTGCAAATCCAAGGCATGCAAGATCACGGCGATAATGCAGGTGGGTGTGATGATAATTTGTTTGTGACCTACACAGAACAGATTGGCCGAAGGTGCTTTCCTGTGTCACAGTACTTTATGACGGTACGTCTTGTTGTTGGGGCAGTACATACTGAGCAGAAGTATGGTCGAAACTTTTTTGAAGTGCCCAGTCAATTCCTTCAAGCTATCCCATGTGCAATGTAGCCAATGTAAGTACAAACGAAATTAGCCACTTTCTGTGAAGTCTTTGTACGCAATCTCTGTGCTCTAATTTCCTTTAAAACCGCTTTCAGTATGGAACAACTTTTTGCACTGTCAATGCGTACCTATTTTAAACCATAACTCTCCACATGAAGTCTCTATGCAGAGAGACAATGTCGTTGACTCACCCTGTGAGGTTTCTGCGAGTGCACATGTACTTGGATCGAAAGAGGTTAACTGAACATAGTGGTTTTGTGATGGTAAACAATTCTATTAAGAATGGTTCAGTAAATGTGTGCGTTCAGTATATTTAATTAATGTGAGTTACAGAATTCCTTTATAATATCCCTGGGGTTTCTGCCTGACTGCCATAAAAACGGGGATCACTTCACTGGATCTCTCAGACTGAGAAAGAACACTATTTTGCAACGGTCGAAGGATTGCTCATGGACTTGATTGACATTGTATCTTTTTTCAAAGAGGAGTTTGAAATAAAAGGAGTTTTTCAAGATGTCGAAAAGATTTACTATCCCATTCTCGCTGCTATCAGTGTCCCTCGTAAGTATTCAGATATCGTGTCAATTCTCTTGGTAAGGACCATCACATTACCTTTTTGCTTTGTAACTGAAAATACGAACAACATGATATTAATGTTTTTAAATGATGTCTGCTTTGGAAACGGGTAACCTGAGTATGAAGCAACTGAAGTAGTCGCAGACGAAATGAAGACCAGATGGTCTATATTTGTTTGCAATTCCGGTTAGCAAAAAGTATGGACTTTAGACCAATTCCTCATGACGATGACATTTTGGAGAACAATTCACCTCGTACTGTTTGCTAAACAGTCGAAGTACTTGGAAATGAGAACCCACTTTCAGATCACACAAACAAATTCAACAGGAAGAGTGGGCATAGGAAACTGGTCTTTCCTTTCAAGATTTCCACACTGGTGTGTGTGTGTGTGTGTGTGTGTGTGTGTGTGTGTGTGGTGTGTTGTGTGTGTGGTGTGTGTGTGTGTGTGTGTGTGTGTGTGTGTGTTGTGTATGTGTGATGCGCATGTGTGCATTGCATTTGTCAATGTATACATTTAACATGCATGTTCGTGACAGTAAATCTAAATTAAAGAAAGGGAGAAAGAGAAAGGAAAAGACAGAATCAATACATGTGTCATGGTGTGAACAGAAGGCAAGGAGAGCTCAGGATATTTGACACGAAGAGTAAGTACATTGCTTTGTGTTTCCATATCAACATCCATATTCACATAATGAGAACAGAGTTAACTGAGGACAAAGACACACCGTGTGCTTTCACCTAATCAGAAATGAACTCTCTCACACTTTCAGTGACGGTTCCCAGAATGCTACTGTTGCACCCTGTCAGCATGTCATATTCCTCAAGCTGCAATGATAATCCTAATTGCTTTCTGACTTTGCCCGTCGAGTTGGTAGATGAAAGAGATTTCCAATACATAGTTGAAATAGTCATGATTAGTTAGGCAATTTTGCAGTTTTTATTTATTGTACATTGCTGCTATTCTCCATTCATGTTGGAGAGAGAATATGTTGACAAAATGCGTACCTCCTGGAGGAGTAAGTTAGCTCCCTCATGTATTCTAGTGTGTAATATGGTGTTTCTTCTAAAACAATTATCGGCGTGACGATTGTGATTCTTGCCCTTGGAAACTGTGGCTTGTCGAGATGTATCACTCGCTACCTCGTGGCAATGGCAGTGGCAGATTTACTGGTTGTCATTCTTGACCTCATATTGAGACATATTCCTATTCTTTATCCAGAACAATTCATTTTCCTGCAGTATACAGATGTGTGTAACATTCATGCTGCTCTGCTTTATGCTGTCACAGACTGTTCTGTTTGGTTCACAGTTGCATTCACCTTCGATCGATTTGTAGCCATTTGTTTACCAAAACTGAAAACTAAATATTGTTGTGTAAAAACTGCAGGTGCGATTCTCACCCTGGTGACTGTGCTGAGTTGTTTAAAGAACACAACCTGGTACTTTATGTATCTCAAAGTGTATCGTTTTTTGAATGACCCAGTGTTTTGTGGTGTGGATGTGGATGATGCTAATTTACAGTTATGGGCCGCAATTGAAGTTATTCACTACATTCTCACACCCAGTCTTCCATTTGTACTGATTCTACTGCTCAATATTTTCACTGTCAGACACATTTTGGTGAGCAGCAAAGTCCGAAGAAGACTCCGGGCTCAATCAAAAAGGGGAAGATCAAGAGATGCTGAGATGGAGAGTCGAAGGAAATCTATCATTGTATTGTTTGTTATTTCAGGCAATTTCATCCTATTGTGGGCAGTGTTTTTGGTGACGTCTTTACTTGAGCGAATCGGTCATCTGGGTGAAGTGTATTAAATACCTGCGTATATTCACGAAATAGGCTTCATGCTACAGCTCCTGAGTTGCTGCACAAATACTGGAATTTACGCTGTGACCCAGGCTAAATTCAGAGAGCAGTTGAAGATTATGGTGATCTTGCCTCTTGATCTTGTTGTTAAACTGATGAAATGATGAGTCACTGAATATTATCCAACATCAACATTTATTCCTGGACTTCAATCTGTTCAATCCACACTCCAGTATAGATCTTTCGGCAGGCACTCACACGCTGGGTTTACACTCTCTGATACGCAAAGCCAGAGTTGAAAAATATGGCGCTGGCATAGGACAGCAGGTCATGCAGCATTGCGAATGACTCTTTAACCGCTATCCTTGTGGCCTCTCTGGTGGTCAACTCTTCATCCATGTCAGTATAATACACGCAATCCTATTTATAGACGCAGTCCAACCCAAAGCCAAATTATGTTCCTGTTCAAGCATTAATCTCATCGACCACTTCCTCTTTTGACCCTGCCAATGCTGACACATTTGCTCTCTCGATTCTTGAATAGAATTGTATCCCTACTGTTGTACGAGATGAAGTGAAGTCGGCAGCTGCAGGAGATCAGGTTCAACAAGTGCGGTGTTGGAAAAGCACAGCATGTCAGGCAGCATGTGAGAAGTAGGAGAGTCTACATTTGGGGTATATGAAGGGCTTTGGGAGATAGGATGTGTCATAATGAGATTGGGGTCGTCCACTGAGATGGATAGGGAGCTGACAAGCAGATTCGAAACAAAAAGCAGCAGTTCACAGATCATTTCTGCGTGCCAATCAGTGACAAACGCGATATAACATGAATCAATGTTCGAAACCTAGCTGTTTACAACTGTAAATAATGACTTATATGGCGAACCACAAGTCAGAAGAGGGAGATAGTGGCTCAGTGAGGTAGAAATTTTGCAGTGTGATTTGACCAGTTGGGCTGTTGAGTAAGTATGTGACTAATACATTATGATGTGCATAATGTGAGGTTATCCCCTTTGGGAGCAAAACGAGGCGGATTACCATCTGAACAGAGATAAATTGGCTGGGAGTGGAGGTGTTACGAGACTTGCATTTTCTCCAACAAACATCACTGAAAGGAATCCATGCAAACATTGAAGAAGGCGAATTGTATGGTGATTGTCATGGTGATGTGATTCGAGTCCTGATGAAGGAATGTCCGGCTGTAATTGTACAAGAGTGTTGGTGAGATCACACATCGAGCATTGTGTAAAATTTGAAACTGTTTCTCAGTGTAAGGACGCTTGGGCTATGAAGAGATTTCAGAAAAGAATGATTCTTGGGACGGCAGGTTAGAGATGTGGAAATATATTTGATTGTTTCGAGCTATATTCATTGGGAGTTTAAGAGAATGAGAGTGACGGGAAATGACGTAAGAGCGCACGGAATTTGAACAGGACCATGGAAGTTAATTGCAAGAAGGACTGCTTGCTCTGACCTTTGGGGAGAAGGCAACAGAGGGTAGAAGAGATTAACCAGCATCGAGGGCCACGGTCGTCCGACACATTATCACTACGATAAGGAGAAATGTCTTCACACACTGTGTTGGGAGGTGGGTGGGGGGCGGGGCGGGGGTGAGGGTGGTTGTGGTGGCGTGCACTTATCCAATTTTCTGCCACAGAGAGCTGACGATGAGAAAGTATGTATTATTTCCGAGCAGAAGTTTGAAATAGCTCTTGGGACAAGTGACCAAATGGTATGAGAGTGCAAACGGAGATCTTGAGCTTGACCGAAGGATGAACTATGATCCAATTGCATGGTGGAACAAGAGCGAATGGACGAAGTCCGACGCCTACTACCATTGCTGCGGACTTCAATATTTCCATGTTGACACCAGGGATTGATTTGAGTTTGGTATCTGGGGAATAGTTTTCTTCTGTTTGTTGATTTCAGACCGGGTGATGACACGAAATCGTGCAATGTCTCAGCACTGGGATTGGACATAGGGTGCAGAGCATCCACTGCAGTGAATCTGAAGGGTAGGATAGGCAGCTTTTGGTGTCGATTGGAATGAGGTGATCTTTTGTTGCATGCCTGAGAAGGAGCAGTGGTGACCTCAGGTCAGAGGGTGACAGCTCAGCTCAAGGTAGAAATATGTTAGTGGCTTGTTGTTGTGCCCTTTTCATGGCATGGTGGATTCAGGTGGCATTTCAGGCATGCTGGGACAGTCCACTCTGGCATTGCAGACATCAGTGGTTTATGAACGCTTTATTTTAAAGTTCAAGGCACTCTATTTATGCTCTTAAGTTGTGTATTAGGACACTAATTACCTCATGGAAATGATGAAGATTAATTGAGTTAAGATTCTGATAACTGCTAAAACATTACCTCACCAAGTTCTAAAAGCAAGGCCACCTCCCCTTGTGATACCTCTTCTTGATGGTTTTTGGAATTGAGCAAGATTCATGGGGCAGTGTGTCAGTGCGTGAATCTCAAGGATCTGTGTTTACCATCCATATCTGAACAGTGTGTCAGTGTTCAGGCAAATTCATCGTTCAGCTATGTTTCAGCTCCCTCATGAGTGCTCGTGTACAACTTCCTGTTCCGCTTTATGCAGCAATTGACTGCTCTGCATGGATCACGATCGTATTCACCTTGAGTCATTTACTGGCTGTTTGTTGTCAGAAGGTGAACACTAAGTACAGTACCAAAGAAAAACACGAACTGTGGATTTTGGAGCAGTGGCTTCGTGAAACATTATAGAAAACATCACCTGGCATTTTATGTGTCTCAAAACCTATTATTTTCTCAATTATTCTGCGTTTCGTTTGTCTAGAATTTAAGTTATGCTCATTTGTGATAATGAACCACATTTGAGTCATTTGCTGGTTTCGCATATTCTTTTTCCAAGTTGTCCCCAATTTGCCACTCAACAGGTTCATCAGCAGACACATGTTAGAAAGAACCAGCGTGCTCAGGACACTTCGGGCTTAAAGCAAAATGTAAGGCACAAAGACACTGAGGTACGGAGCCGAGGGAAATCAATGTATTACTCTTTGATATTTCTGACAATTTCATCCATTTTACGGTGACTTCAAAGCGTGAGAAGGTGTGTAATCAGGTGTATTTGAAAATCACTTCAGTCCCCTTTGCATAAACTAGAAGTGGAATTCATTCTCCAATTGTTAAGTTGCTGCGCAAACGCTGGAAGCTACGTGAAGTTCAGAGGACAACTGAGGAATGTGGTGATATGCCCCTTTAGAATAATCGCTCAATTATTTAAAGCTAAAGTTCCAACTATCAGAACAGAGTAGCGGATCAAACAAACTACAGTGTACTATGACCTCATTCAAAACCATAATATTGAAGCTCTGTCAAACTCTCGCTGTTAGAACATTAGCTTGTCGTAGGGATGTGATGTGTCAGAGCGCATCATGGCGGTGAATATCTCATCAGGGCTGGAAATGATTTTAAAGTGGAATATAAGATGCCATACCGAAGTATCAGATTGCAGAACTTGTAGTGAATTTCAACCGTTCATCCAATGAAAGGTACACACTGATGCGACGGTGCATCAATGGTTATAGTATTTGAAAGGTTGCGAACGTGACACCAATTCTACTGTCTGATATTGTTTTGCTCTGGGAGGTTCCTTAGAAGCTGTGCATTTGTTACATTTCTCTGCAATCAAAATTTATACAAACCTCGGAGATCGTGTTTAGGGGGCGTTAGTGACTACAGGATCCCCTGTCTCTCGTCTGCACTTGTGGCCACTGTATTCAATCGTTTGTCTATCTATCTTAACTTATTTTACGTTACCTTATCTTATCATACGTTACGTTACCTTATATTACCTCATCTTATCTATTTATCTAAAGTGTTCTGACAGTGATAGAGAACCTCTCAGTGTTCAAGAAACACAGAGGAGGCGCACATCCATTTTTTAACGAAGAGTAGCTTGCAACCAGTTTGGTACTGCAGTGATTTGTGCTTGCACCTCAGCCACTCACTGTCCATACAAATTCTTTATATGTCACAGTTTGTCGACGACAGAAAACTGGTTGGGACGATTCAGACAAACTTCAGTGTGATTTGAACGTGTCGTGGGAATGGGCAACCGCATAGCAGTTGCAGTTAAGACCTTAAACAACATGAGGTTGTTGTCGTCTGAAGCCGGCAGCTGAAAGTGATACGGCATGAACTGTCAATGGCAATCGTAGCTGCAAATTTGTCTGGGGGAAAGGATACTGTAAAGATCGGGGGCGGCGGAATGGGATCTCATGAAACTCAGGCCAATTCTAATCTCTCAATAGCATTGTGTGGGGCTCCAAAGGGACGTTGACATTTAGAGCTAATTGGGCAGAGAGGCGGAAAGAGACTATTCAAAACGCAGCAGAGTAATCTGATATGCGTTGTCCGTAGGTCATTGACAGATATTATAAAATAGTGTGTTACAAATCTACAGGAAGGCTGCAGCGGAGGGAGTTGGAGGTATATATGCACAGATCATTGAAGATATCGAGAAATGTGGAAGGGGCATTAAGCAAAACTTATATTGCCCTAGGTTTTATTCTTAGGGTTGCAGAGTTTTCCAACGAGAAAGGTGCTTTTGAACTTGTACAGGAGATTTAAGATGGCACAATATTACTTGTTCCTCAGGTAGATTGAAAAATGCAATATCTCCATGAGAACCCTCATAAATGTTTCTGATGCAGCATGGAAAATGTTGTATCTCGTTGTATAATAACAGAGTACAGCGACTACTCTGCCAAGGACCGTTCGAAATTACAAAAGGTTGAGTTCACGCTAACCATTCAATCACAGACTCCATCTGAACTTCTCATTGCTGTAGAAAGGCAGCCAATATGAGCAAGGACCACTCACTCTCTGGCAATCCTTTGTTGCAACCTCTTTTTGTCAGAAGCTTACACATACGTGCAAAAGGTTCATTAACAGCTTTTTCCCTGCTGTTATTAATTTATACTGAATGTTGACCTCCTTTATATCTGTAACCTTGTATGGAACATAGACGTAGAACACTACAACAGATTAAAGGCTCTTCTGCCAAAATGTTGTCCCGAGCATTTTGTTTAATCTGAGATCAAACTAACTCTCACTACTCAATTTACCACCTTTAAAGTACTTGTCCGGCATTTGCTAAAGTGCCCCTAGTGCCTGACTCTACAACGACCACTGGCAGAGCATTCCACGCAATCATCCCAACCTGCGTCAAGAACCTACCTCCAACATCTCCCCTCTACTTTCCTCCAATCACTTCAAAATCACAACCTCTCATGACAGCCATTTCTGTCCTGGGCAAAAATCTCTGGCTATCTCCTCCATCGATGCATCTTTACATTGTACGCTATATTGTCACCTCGCTCCTTCTGTCAAGTGTGAAAAGTCTTCAATCAGCCTCTCGACATAATCCAAGCACTCCAATCTAGCCAGCATCCTGTTAATTCTACTCTGCATCCTGACTAAAGTATATACATTCTTCCTATAATGAGATGACCAGAAATGGACGCAATATTCCAAGTGTGTCTAACCGGGGTTTTATACATTTGCAGCAAAAACTTACGACTCTTAAACTCAATCCCACATTCATGCAAGCCAAAACACGACACGCCCTTCTGAATGACCTTATTAACTTGGATGGAAACTTCGATGAAGCTATGCACGTGGATGCCAAGACTCAGCACTTCCTCCACGTTGCCAAGAATCCTGTCACTAACCCTGCATTCAGCATTCACGTTTGTCCATGCAAAATGAATCACTTCGCAAACGAATTCGATCTATCACTTCTCAGCCCAGATCTGCATCCCATCAATGAGATGTGCACTACAACATCTCTCGACATGATCTACAACAGCAGCGGTATTTGTGTCATCATCGGTAAACTTACTGATCCACCTTTACACTTCTCCATCCAAGTCATTTATGGAAACTATGAAGAGCAGGTCCAGGAACAGATCCCTGCAGGTCACCAGAGAGAATGCTTTCTATTCACTACCACATGATGCATTCATTCAGCGAGTCAATTCTGTATCTCGACAGCTGAATTTCCCTTTAAGACATATCCTAACTTTCTGAATGAGCTTATGGCGAGTAATCTTATCAAACGCCTGATTGAAATCCATATACACCACTGATCATTATTCATCAATTTGCCTCGTCACAGCCTCAAAGAACTCAAGTCTTGTGAGGCATGACATACCCCCTCACAAAACAAATTGTATTTTCCAAATATTTATGAATCTCTGCCTCTCAGAACACTTTGCAGTCCGCTGCTTACCACAGTCGTCAGAACGACTGATCTGTAATTCCCAGGCATTTCCCTTTTGCCATTGCCTGAAAGGAGGAACAGCGTTTACCCCCTTCAATCACCTGGTACTAGTCCTGTTACACTCCGGAAAAGTCCAATCCCGTGCAGAGGGAGAATGGCAAAATCAGCACCAGAGAGGTGCAGCAATATCATTCCTTGTTCGCCATCTGTACCTTAAAATATCATGTCCAGCCTTGGTTACTTAACTGTCTTGATGCTTCCCAGAATTACCAATACATTCATTCTCTTGATATCCGTATTT